>NW_015150836.1:737188-743242 GCF_000732505.1 Cyprinodon variegatus
AATCACAGGGCTATTTTTTTCTCTATGGTTCAGTATTTTCTCAAGTAGCAACTTTAACTGCTATACTTTCCTGTCTTAAAAGGCAGAACTCTTCTAGTCTAAAAAAAACTCATTTGTTGAAATTGGGGGACCTATCGTTTGAAGCCCTTAGGGGCTTTTAAAAACAAAAATGTCTTTTTTGCACTTTATGAAACAAAGTACACTATATTTTGTGGATGAACAGCAACACTTCTCATGTAAGTTTACGTAGTTTTAACACAAACATTTATTTTTCATATTGCACCAGTACAGTTAATGAGCAACCTGTACTTGTGTGCTTGTTTGTTCTGTCTAAAATGGTTATTTTGGAATAAAGAGGTTAATATTAAAAATATTATTAATATCGATTTTTAAAATAATCGTTAGTTGCAGCCCTAAAATAAACCCTCCAGGACCATCATCAAGACTGGATATTGAACCTTCTTTCTGCCTGCATATAGACACATGACCCTAGTGCCTTAGTAGTGGCTTTAAGGAACTTTAATTGGATGTTTGGACTGGCAAACAATCACCACTACAGTGCTGATTTAAAAAAAAGAAAGAAAAAAAAAAGTATTCTCCCAGGCTTCAATAGGAAAGAAATCAGCTTCCTGATCAAACTAATTTGCATCAAACAGATTTTAATTTCTGAACATAAAACCAGCCCAACATAGTCTTGATGCAGTTTAAACCTGCAAACATGCCCATCCTCCTCCTCCTCTCTCCATGTGTCACTAACACTTGTGCAAATAAAGACAGATGAGTGTGATGGTGGAGTCCAGCAGCTGTCTCTACAGCCAGCAACAGGTCTGAATGGGAACAGTGGGAGAGAAGGAAGCAGTCTGGTGCGAATCATCCCATTAATAACAATAAACTTATCATGCTTATTTCCTTCCACTTTAATGCGTGGCGGTAGATTTTAACGCACTTTTTAAATGCAGTGAAACAAATATACTTCTTATGGTAATAAAACAAAGACTTATGATCGTTTAGGCTCAATAGTACTCACTTTCAGCGGAGCTAAAAGCCGAAGAACCGAAGCCAGCCGATAAAAATGTCCGAACCAGCAGACACGCTGCAGCAGCAAAGTTATTACCGCGGAGAAAGCAAGCAGCCTGCGGCGGCATTAGCCGAGAGAGAAGCGGAGTGTCCGTGGACTCAGAACCACGGAGCGTGTCGCATTCCTTTGGTTTCAGTATCGTGACGTTACCGGGTGAGACAGCCGGTCAGAGGAGGGAGGGGGGAGGTTAGCATGGCTGTTAGCAGCCGCTCTTCCTCCTCTCTTCCTTTTCCCGCAGGTGTTTAGTTACCTGCAGTCACGTGCTGCAGATTTAGATTTTTTTTCCCCTTCCTGTTGGCAGGTTCATCCAAAGGCTGTTTAAAATAAACTAATATGTAAACGCAGAAGAAGAGTTTATCGCCTCTTAACCGTGATGTGTTCACTTACTGTCGGTTCAAATGCTGACTGACTGAAACTTGGACAGAAACTTAGAAAAAGCCTGTTTATAAGAGTTAAATCTGCAAAGGAAGAAGACCACAGTACATATGGCATGTTTTTTTTTCTCCTGCTGCTCAGTAAATAGAAATATTGTAATAATCTTGCTGGGTTTATAATAATAAACACTATAACTTCCAGTGCACTTCAATCAAGGAAATAAACAGTAAACTAATGCTTTCAACATCTTGGGATAATTTATTTTATCATGTTCTAAAATGTGTAAAGTATAACACTGAGGGGCAAAATCTAATTTGAGATTATTTAACAATAAAAAAGTAAAAAAGTCTAAGCTTATAAGAAAAATACTAGATAAAACTGAGTTCATGTTTGAACAAAATCCTGAACTTGTTAATATTTATTGCTTTAAAACAGGGTTTAATTCACTTGTGTGATGTTTGGAACCTAGTTTCCCAGCTTTACCTGAATGCAGCATAAACAGCTTTTTGGAAAATCTGGGATTTCTCCTAATCTAATCTCATAGGATGCAGAGAGTTTGTACGGAAGAGGATTATGGCCACTGAAAAATTTTTTAAAAAGGACAAAATTCTGACTTTTTTCTAGGATTTCATACTTTTGTCTCATATTACACTGAAATTACATTTAAAAATCAGTTAACTTTTTTTTTTTTTTTTCAGTGGCCCTTATCGTCTTCCGTAAATTTTTGGTTGATTGAATGCTAGCTATTTTGTTTTTTCCTACAGTACTGATTATGTTTACATTATTCCAAGTGAATAATACAATTAAATCTAAAGTGAGCCATGGAAGTTGTTAGGGTCCGGTTAAGTCAACCTTTCTTTCTCTACAGCAGCTGCACCTTAATATTCCCAAAAAGAGTTTAGTGATAGCCAGGAGTTCTGTACGTTTTGTTATGGTGTTATATTTTTAAATCCATCTTTCAGAAACTCAGCATTTTATACAAACATTTTACATACATTTTCAGAACCAAATAATATAAAGTCACACATCCAATAGGAAAGGCTTTGGCTCAAACTGAGAATACATTGTGCTTCTGACATCTAAAATGCTTATTTTGCCTCTTGATAATTACCTCCTCTTACATGTCAAGCTGTGACAGTCTGCCTTAAATTAGCCTGTTTATCTAATCGAAGCATGCTGCTGTGAAATACCAAGCCTGCCTGTTAATATAAACACATTCATCACCAAGCACGCATAGAGAAAAAGCCAAGGCCTAATTACAACACATGATTTATGACATTTGGTCAAGCCCCTCCAGACTGTTTGATTTGTTTTCAAGAATAAATTCAACAGAAATAAGAGAGTGGATCACTTATCACCTATTACCCCCCCGTAGGTTTATTTTATAATGAACCTATACTCAGACCAGAAAGCCTTAGCCCCAGTAAGGAGAAAGCCTGCTGACATTCCTATGAGTAAAAATATAGCAGAAACTGGTTCGGCCGACGTATCAGAGCCAGAGAAGCACAAAGCTGCCAATCCGGAGGCCAAGTTCAAACAAAGCATGCAGTGTTGGAGCCAATGAGGGACGACTTTCAAAAGGCAGGTTGTGGAATGTGGAAAGGTCAATGATAACAACAAACAGAGAAAGCAGGGTAAATGAGTACACAAGGTAACTTCCTCACATTTAAACACCAACAGAGAGCAGACATTTTGATTGTGAGCGGAGCCGTTCCCAGCTTTCCATGTTCTCAAACACAAATACTTAATTTACCTTTATTAAGGTTTATTGGCTTTGTTAGCATAACAGTTATTATGGGTACAAACCATAAATTATTTTTTTTTTGGACGGATTCGAACCCCGGTCAGCCTCCGTACGTGGGTCATGCTCGCTAACAGCTGTGCCACCTGCACGCTCAGGGTACAAACAAAATGAAAGGGATGCTTGGGAACAGAAAAGTTTAAAAAGGTGTCAGAAAATTTTATCCCGGTACTTCAGGGATCCATAACCCTGATAGTTTTGTTTTACATCCTTTTAATGCAAATGCAGTTTAAGTAATTCTTTGCACTTCTATTCGAAATGAGAAACTACTATACACTTCAGTGTAACTTTATAGTATACTTCTACATAAATTACCAAAACAACCTGAAAATAAAATAGCTCACCTCATCTTGAATCTACCTCAAATAATTAAGAGGAAAACTTTTTTTAGATTAATTTGTTAAAAAACTTAAAAAATGAAGACTCCACCATTTTATGTCTTGCATTAATTTCTCATGAAGACCAGTTACATATATACATATACAACTCCTGCCAAACATGACAGTGTAAAAAATATGTCTGGGGGAAATTAGTATATTAATTATGATAATTATTGACAAGATTTAATGCGCCACAACATCATTGGAAAAAAAAACGTTGCTGCATCTCTCTGAGTTTTACACTCAGTGGTAGGCTTATAAATTAGGCCTAGTATAAACCTAGCCTAAGGTTGCCTCTTGGAGCTCTTAGAAAACCCCCACTGTCTTTAAAAACTGAATAAAAAGTGATTCAGTCAGATAACATCTAACAACTAATGTTCTAAGATTAATGATTGAAAACATACGGTTAAACAGGACAGTTTTTTTCCATTTTTGATTGGCGAAATGCAAAGTTATGCAATAAATTATTAATTAATATGTATTCTTTCCTGATGATGCCTTAAAAAAAAGACAGCAAGCCTGAGCACAGAACATGTTGCTCCTTTTCTTTTTATACTGAAAATAAAACCCTCAAATTGTATTTATAGATTAAGCAGTTAAAAATATATTTTGGTTCAATACTGCTGCTAAAAACAAAGTCAGTTAAAATGAAGGTTTTTATGGATTTTAAAATGTGAAGGTGTTACATACAGGATCATGGCAACAAGAGATCAACTGAAATAGGTTTTTAAGGCTAATGGCCATTATTTTGACACTCTTCTAACGAATCCTTCATATGTGCTGCCAAGAGATTAATCCACAAACTATTTGTTTTTAGCACTAAAATTAGTTTAACAGGAAACAGATTAGGCTGAAACAAAAGTAGTCCTGTCCTTGATTTGCTTCAATGGAAGCAGAAATTCAATGACTCACCAAAGAACTGGAAATGATGTGGGGATATCCAACTAACAGGACCGTCCACACTAATGATAAATACAACAGCAACCACAGAGGCACAAAAAAACAAGTCGGACAGGTGTGTACCGAGACCCGATACTTGTTAGCTCATGCTAATAATTAAAACAGTTTTTTATACAGACTTTCAAAACATACATTCATTGAAAACAAAACTAAGATTATAACTATCTTCACATTTGAGCGGACATAGTTGATGTTAAGTAAAATATTCAATGTGCATTTCTCCCAGCAGCAAACCAGTAAGATTTTAGTTCAAACTTGGTCTTTTATTTATTTCTTACCATCAGACAGACAGTATTTATGTACATATAACTGGGTCTGCATGCCTGGAGGTCACTGTTTACCAATATTACATAAGGTAACAGTTTCTAAAAGGCTAAAATATTGAAATATACTTTTTTGTAATAAATATAAGTCAGATCTTGGTATTTATATCAAAGATGCACCAAGGAGTGGAATAGTGACTAAAATGACTTTATCTGATAGTGATAGAATAGAAAGTCCCTTTATTGTCCCACAATGGGGGAATTCTGGTGTTTACAGCAGCAAAAACATTACAGAAAAAAAGGTAGCACAAATATGGACCTTAGAAAATGTATGAGAATAACATAATAGTGAAGAGTTAAAAGATAAACAATAAAATACTGTACTTTAAAGCATTTATTAATAACCAATATACAACTAAGGACATTTTTACAGTAATGGATATTTGAAAATCGCAGCAACATAAGAGATGTGCTAATGACAGCAGCAAGTATTTTGTAACTGACTAAGGTAGAAACTGCGAAATCAGCATGAATGTAACAACTTATTGAGATTGTTGGGAACAGTGGTGGTTCTAGAGTCTTCCAGCTGCTGGGAGGAAGGATCTGTGATTACGCTCCCTGGTGCATTTAAGGTGCAGCAGTCTGTCACTGCTTTAGAAAAAACGTAGAGACGTTAGAAGCTACTTCATAAGAAACTACTTCCTACTGAAGCATGTCAACCCTTCATTCAGGCTGTTGGCTTCGAACAGGATGCAAAATCTTGTCATGACATATGCCAAATTTTAAAATCAAAGGTCTAAATCTCGAGGCACAGACACTGATGAAAATGAATAAACCTAAGCAGTAATATAGGATGCTTAGAGTATCCTAAATAGTTTTTCATCATTTTCTTGTAGTTTGCAATTAGTAACACATTTAGTTTTGTCATTTTGTTCTAAGGAACCCTTTCATTTACTCAATGCTTACCTTAAAAATTATACACATGAATAGATGTGATGGTCTTTATCATTATGTGCAGTTTCTAATCTGCTCAATGATCAATCATCAATTCCTTCATCGACACAAGTAGTCACTAACTGCAGTTTTTTTACTCACTTTTCCAGTTTTTCTTATTCGTCAGTTTTTCTATCTTTCTATAAACCGATAGCCTTTTTTTCGGGGGTTTGTTTTTACAGCACTAGTGGCTTGTTTTTTTTT
>NW_015150836.1:743949-746455 GCF_000732505.1 Cyprinodon variegatus
GAAATTCCAGACAGAAGCATACCAGCAAAACTGGTTCGCGACCAGACCAGTTGCAGAAGCATAATCTGCTCTTTAGGCCTCTGTAAATGAGTTGTGCGCTTTAACCGCTGCTCCACCAGTTTTTTTTTTTCTTTTCACTTTAACATTTCCTATATTTATCTGAGTCAGTGTTCCTCTCTGTTGTAGTACAGTTTAACTTGTAGAGTCTCTTTTTCATGTCATCCGGTCTTGTGTGCAACTGTCTTTTGTCTACTTGTTTTACCAGACACACCTGAATTTCCCCACAGTGGGACAATAAAGGTATTTGTATTCAAGGACCAAAGATACAAAGCTATTCCATATCTCCTGTCAGGTCTGTAAAAGGTTAAAGAGGGATGTAGAGGATTGGATGTCAAAATCTGATTCTGCTCAGTTTAATAAATAAAGAATGTCCATAAGTTTATGATGCATCAGTCACATAAAGCTGCTGATAGCCACCTGTTCAGTGCGTTGTTAGACATTTGAGTCATGGTAGCACTGTCATTACATAATGAAGTCATGGGTTGTAAACAGAAGCGATGACAGGATGATATTCTCTTGAATCACATCATCCTCTCCAATTAGGAAGGCAACAGTCATTGTGTGACCTAATATTAAATGAGAGTCCTGAAAAACACAGCTGTTTTAATCAGCCACCGCTACGCTGGAAAAGTTCAAGTATATCCGTCTGAAAATTACTCACAGTCTGAAAAATGTGGAGGGATTCTTTCAAGGCTCCTTGTTTTGGAAACAGTAATAATAACGAGTACAAGAGGTGGGACCCGGAGATAAAATCATGGAGTTATAAACAGGTCGAGTCCTGTCAACATCATCCAGATTGTTGAAACTTGAGAGCAGAAAGATTTCCACCATCTGACTCCAATAAAGTGGCGTCCAGCAGAAACACCACCGGAACGGAGGCGACACGCCGCCATCATCCAGAAGTCTCTACCTTTTGTTTTTGTTAATCCTCCATAACATTCAGAGCTGGAACTGGCAGCAAGAACACAAAGCAAAACTAACATTTACCGACTAAAGAAGAGGGGCAAAGAATGCATCCGCCATTCAAAAAGATCAAATTAAAAATGGAATGAAGGGGTTATTGTTATTTATACAGTTTTAGGCACTGAATCTAGCATCAAACTGCCTCTGTTTCTATACACACAAAGAGTAAAACTCCAACTTAATTTGATTCTGGAAAATCCAATTACTCCTACTACAGAAAAAAAGAAAAAAGTGTAAAAAAAATATGTAGATAAAATATTATCTACATATTCAGCAAAAAAAAAAAAAAAATTGCCCAAATAACACCTTACTTATTACCAAAGGACCTCTGCATCACTTAGCAGTAAATAAAGTTTCTTTACATCTTATCTGCTGCAGCAGCAAAGGGAAGCTTGTCCTTCACCTTATCAGACCTAAAGCTTTCAGTCGATACCAACAATAACCAGCCTGCTGTTCATTTTCTCAGTCTCTAAATCTTCTCATTTATATTTGTAGAGGCAGATCTTAAAAAGCAGCCTGACCTCTACAGGTCAGAGGTAAAAACTGCTCCATATTGATGTGAGGTAGCAGAAGCAGCGAGATGAGTGATGAGTTCCCTCCAGGACGACAGTCAGCAGCAGAACATATTAAATCTAGCTGAAACTTGTTGCAGGGATTTCTACCGCTGGTTTAAAAATCTTTTTTCTTTTTAAATCGTATAAATGCTTCCAGCCCTGTTTTAAAGTTGACGCCCTGCAGCGTACCTTAATGAGATGCCATAATTACAGGTTTATAACCAAAGACTAATGCTGTTGGTTGATGGAACATGTCAGAAATTGATCTGCTGCTCTTTTAACAGAAAATCTTTTCCATGTCAGGAGAAGCTGTTGTTGCTTCTGATCCTGCAGGCCTGTGTTGGCTGGTTCAGTCATTCCTTAGGGGATTTTTCTTTCTTTTCATAAATTCTAACTTTCCCCCCCCCGACCAGGACTTATGTAACCAGGCTTAGTTTGATCCTGCAGACATTGTTCTGGTCATAAGGTTTTTTTCCTGCTCACATCCCTGCACACCTATTCTTTAGTCTTTGACTCACTTCCATAATAATTGTAATTTTAACAACACTTATTCCTGCAAATCTTCATCTCTGGGGGATTACAGGGCTGGAATATTTGGTAACCTCTAGATTGTTTTTTATCCTTATATTGCTCTGCATGCAGGTAATATATGTGGTCGGTTGCCTGAGCTTTCAGTTGGCTTAGTGCCCACACCTCTAACAGATTTCAGAATTGAGACCCTAAAGCTCACAGAGGAGCGGATCACTACAGAAAAGCAAGGGTTGAGGAAAATGTCACTAAAAGCATTAGTTCCATATTTAGCAAGCATCTTATACCATCATGTCTAAAATAACAACGATCCAGCATATTTGGACGCCCCATGCCATCTTTTTCTGTCACACCCAGCAGTAAACTTTTAAAGTCGTAGGGAAGTGGCTGTTCCAACTGTT
>NW_015150836.1:746851-748725 GCF_000732505.1 Cyprinodon variegatus
TGGTTTGGTGTAGAGGGCTTACAGCCGTACATGTTTGAGCCCTTGCCTCGCAACGTGAAACAATACAAAATACAGAGTCTCGACACACAATTTCTTGTCACTAGATAAGTAATTCTCTTAAAACTGCACACTATAGCCTAATAAGTCTCAACAATTCGCTTTCCAACTATACTCCTGTAACTGTCACCACTATTCTGTGAAGATTGTTTCAACCTTTGGGTATATTAGCTGCGACATATGAATCTGAAATGAAATTGTATTGAAAGATGACCGTTGATATATGATTTGCCGAATTTAGGTGTTCAGTCTGACATAAATAACTGGCCTGCATAAAATAACGGAAAAATCAATAACACAGATTTCAAGACAGGATTTTTTTTTTTTAAATAGAAATTTTCTATTTTTTGGGACAAAATGGTCTGATAAAGAGTACATTTATATACTTGTTTAAGCCAGAATGATTTGACATTTAAATATGATTTCCCTTCGACTTAGATGCTTACTGATGTTCCGTTAAAAGAAGAAAAATAGACAATCATTTAACAACTTTTTATGTTAAAATACATGACTGAATAAACACCATAGCCAACTCTGTTGCCACATAGATGGTTTGGATCAGGAAAACAAAATCTTTACATAAAAAACTAACATCTTTCTGTTATGAATCAAAACCATTTGAAGGCAATTCATTTTTTCCAAATATGCAAAGAGTCAGAAAAAATAAATTTTTACACTTAAAGATACTGATAATTTCATATCAAAGCTAATAATAGTATGAACATTTCCTCAGCAAAGTTATCCATAGACCAAATTAAAACCATGAGCTTTTACAAAACTGAACTCTTCTTACACCCAAATGATGAAAAGCCCTGACCTGTCCAGCGTTAAAATCCATCCCTCTAGCTTCACCCTTGTTCACCTCTCCTTTGAGGAGCACAGAGACAAGGCGTCTGCCTGAGTATGATGTATAATGTGAGAGAACAGTGACCCCTACATGCACCTCTGGCATCCCAGGAATGTGTTATGTGTGCCCAGCAGCAATCGTACAACTTTCCTAATGCAAAATCTTCTTTCCAATCACTGCAGATGCAACGGATCACAGGCGTGACACCAATGCAGTAGCTCTTCCAGAACAAATAGAGAAAGCAGGAAAATTACGGAAGGAAAAGGAAGTATGGCTGACATGTCTGTCTTCATGGCAGAAATAGTCATTTTAAGAAAAATGTTCAAATAAGAAACGTAGATTAAGTCAACATTTCTGTGTGTTTCTGATATAATATCAGAGACACACCTATACCTCTGGCCTCAGTCTTGTTTTGGACTGCAGGAGGAAGCTGGAGTTCCCTGGGTGTCAACCATGTGCAAATTGATTTTTTTAGAGACTAATCAAACCAATCAAGGAGGATTGGCCTAACTGTATTTCCATATTAATTTTATGCAAATGATTGGGCCTTTTAATGCCTTTTTTAATGTCATGTTTTTAAATTTGCAGATGACACCATTATAGTTGGTCTGATTGACTGCAGCAGTGAAACTTTGCAAGGAGCCCAAACATAAATCAATCTCCTATATTACATTTTACAGCAGCCAAAAAGGTTTGAAGTTTCTAATGTGTGACTGCCAAAAAAAGAAAAAGATTTATTGAACTAGAACTGAAGCCATTTTATCAGGTTAAATGGATTATTCTTTAAATAAAATACTCCACTACTTAAGTCATCACGCAATCATTAACTGGAGTCAAAGGAGTTTAAAACATTCTGCTCGATGACAGTCCTTTTAGAGCAGCAGATAAATAAAAACTACACCACAAATATATGCATTTCATACATATACATATATACACACTAGGGCTGCAACTAACGATTATTTTGAAA
>NW_015150836.1:751102-752660 GCF_000732505.1 Cyprinodon variegatus
TATATATATATATATATATATATATATATATATATATACACATATATACATACTAACAGACACATCTGAGATCGAAGTCAGAATTCAAAAGTCAGAATTCTGACTTTTTTCCTCATACTGAAATAAAATTTAAAACTCAGTTAACTTTTTTTTTCAGTGGCCCTAATCCTCTTCCGTACAAACTGGCATTGAGAAAAGATTTAGTCAAGCTGGGTTTGTGGCATAAATATTAATCATTGAACTTTCCATCTGCCTGTGAGCGAGTTTTGAGTGGAACAGAGAGAGGAGGCAGCTCTGCTCCCATCGCAGACAGCCGTGAGCGAACACAGCGGCTAACGTTAGCTCCTGTTAGCCCCCGACCGCGGAGAGGAGCCACAAAAACAACCTTTAAATACTTTTATTGCGCCCGGAACCGTTTACTCACCCAGAAAAGCAGAAATAAACTTTTCCTGCTGCCTCGGAGGGCTGTCTGTTAACTTTCCTGTGCCTAGAAGAGCATGAGCGGGACAAGTTTGAGCAAACTGTCTGACATTAGCTGAAGTCTCTTACTTTTACCAGCGCCATGTTGAACTGGGGAAAAAAAGGTACATCCGGGAAACTGAACCGTGCGTCACCATGGCAACGGCTCCGCGTGGATTAGACCCGCCTGGATTTTTAAATATTGCTCTCCTTTCCGTCTTTCATGTTCTAAAAAAACTCACTCTGAGGACAGCAAAGGATTGTTTATGTTGAGAAAAACGTTTAGCGACAATCAGCTTTTATAGCTTTAAATTAAAGGGGAGTTAATGTAGTAATTTAATTTAAATTCACTTTATTTTGGTTAGAAAGGCCAAACCAAAAGCAGAATAGAATAGAATAGAACAGAACAGAAAAGGAGAGAAAAGAATAGAACATAATAGAATAGAACAGAACAACAGAATATAATAGAACAGAATAGAACAGAATAGAATATAATAGAACAGAACAGAATAGAACAGAATAGAAAAGAATAGAATAGAACAGAATAGAACAAATGACAAAACAGATTAACAGCAGAATACTACAACAATAGCAGAATAGAATAGAATAGAAGAGGACAACATAACAGAACAGAACAGAACATAATAGTCATTGTAAAATATGAGATTAAAAATCCTCTCCCTTTAAGGATAAGAGATGTACTGAAAATAAAAAACACATTTTGTGAAAAATCAATGTGTTAATTGATACAAAAATAAATCTTTCACAGATGACTATCATTGAACGGTTAATATGATGCTTAACAGTGATTAATAGTATGTTGCTCTGTGATTGGGCGGATACTTTGGGGGAGGACATGACTGTTTGGGTCAGTGCATATGACAGTTAGAAGCCGAAGGAAGAGTCATGACTCTATTTACTGTTTCATTTATTGATTCATTTACTGATTCATTTAGAGACAGAGCAGAGTAACAGATGGTACTGATATAATATCAGCCTCCTACTTATGGACAGGTCTCTATGTGTTTTGTTGCAGAAGCAATTTGGAAGTAAAGCAATGAGAACACAACCTTTGATTCTGATTTAGCACCTAGACTTT
>NW_015150836.1:755870-757078 GCF_000732505.1 Cyprinodon variegatus
AGCAGCGCATGGAACTGTGCTGCGCTGTTTAACTCCACTCTCATTGGTTGTTCTGCCTTAGGTTCCGCCTTCTCTCTCTCTGATTGGCTGTTTTCTAGTCCTTGTGTGCTTGGAGCACAACATTGAAAATTTATTCACACTAGAATGCTGCGGTTACTACAATAAATATTAGGCTACAAAACTAGTCCCAATAAAAAAAAAAATGAATATCATGTAGGCTACACTAAAAAACAAAAAGCTTTTTTTTCTTTTATAAAGCGAAATATTCTGAGTCAGCCAGGCGTTCTGAAGAAACAAAATGGGCAAATAAAGGCTGTAAGCCATCAACATTTCTGATTCTTAGCCACAGCCAACTAAAAAAGAAAAAGTGAGTGTTTCCTTTTTACCAATATTTAGTTGCTATTACTGGTTTCATTTTTTTATGACTCTTTGAAAAAGTTCAGGTATAATTATTAGCAGGTGTTATTTCTCTTATAGAGTATAACAACAAGAAATGGAGCCTAAACATCTGCTGTTTTTCGTTTAAAAAGCATAATTAGGGTTCCACATAATAATAGTTCTATTTTATTGACTATTTATACCTCTAGAAATAGGATAAAGACAAGAACAAACAAAGGAAGAATATAAACATTGATTTTATCTTACATAGATTTCCACACAGTCTATAAGTAAATTAGTACAAACATTAATGTCTGGTAAAAATGCTTGAATCTGGCTGTTTATTTTAGATAATGTTAAATTACAGATAAGATAGTATTATATTGTCTTTTATAATTGTTAAAAATTATTTTATATTTGAATACACTTAGGCTCATTCTCAGTGTTGTGTTTGTAGATGATGCCACTAAAAAAGAAAATACAGTAAGGAGCTATTTTAACAGTCAGACAGTAAGCAATATAGGACAACGATAAAAGGTTGTGTTACATTTAATCCTTTACTCTTAAAAATGCACTTATACATTATATGATTATAGGAAACACAGATATCCAGTAATAATGATGCAGGGCAGCTTGTAGGTGAAGCAGCTGGCCCTTCAGTGCTTCAGGTGATGTCTAAATAAACCAGGTGAAACTAAAATATCTCCACATGGAGTCTCCATTCTCCAGTTAATGATTAATCACATACTAAATTAGTTGACGATTATTGAAATAATCAATTAATACGATTAATTTTTTCAGCCCTAGATAAAATAGATGAAATGGGCTAT
>NW_015150836.1:759353-761505 GCF_000732505.1 Cyprinodon variegatus
GCTGAAGGCTTTTAACTACAGTTTGTGGACTTCCTGATAGTAAAGAATTACAATAGTCCAGCCTTGGTTTGTCAATAAAGCTTAATGTTTGCTTCCAGAGACACTAGAGTAGCTCTTCTTATCAGAACCGGTCCAGAACTGTTCCAGTAAGGGCCCAGAATCATCAGCAGTCCAAAGAACCGGTCCTCCAACAATCCAGAACCGGCCCAATACCGGTCCAGAACAGGGCCATCTCTACCAGTGGGAGGTTCTGGACCTACAGCTGGGTTGGGTTGATGGGTTCTGATTCTCATGGTGTGGTGAATGTTTGGGGTTTTGGGCAGAACCAGAACCTGCAGCTACTGAGCATGCTCCGTGTTTCTACAGGTGCAGATGCCCCGCCCACTCCAACACTTTCCACCAAGGTAGGCTGATCCTCGGCCCACAGCTTCACCAGAACCAGTTCAGAAGCAGCTGGTTGCAGTGGAAGGATCATTCAGAAGGTCCGGGTCCTGGACCTGCTCTACAGAACTCAGGTTCTGATCGGGGTGTAACTTTTGTGTCCAGGTGTGGGAGGGGCCAGCTGCTCCGGCAGGAAGACGGACTACGCCTTCGAGGTAACGCTGATCGGACCTCTGACTGGACCCGCTCCAGAACCAGGATCTGATTCCTCTGCTCTGTTTTCATCAGATGGCCAGTTCCAACATCCGATACGGACCCGGAGTCAGCAGAGAAATCGGCATGGTAACGACCTTCATCCCCCCATCATCATCATCATCACTGTACTGCTAGCTGAGAAAAGGTCCAGACGGGTCCAGTTCTGAGCAGACTGGCCCGGCAGCAGAGGTGGGACCAGTGGACACCAGCAGGAGGCGCCGTTAGAGAGAAATTATTCTACATTTAGATCAGAGATTTCCTGGAAAAAGATTCAAATAAAAGTTATTCTAGATAAAATGTTAGAAGTGAAGATGGTCAAATTCTAGAAGCTGAAGTAAAATAAAAGGATCAAAGATCAGATCATAATCTGGACTGGATTATTTTTAATCTGGAAAGTTTAGCATGAGCTGCAGGTCTACAGAAGAACCGCCGGGTTAGATCCTTGGAAGAGCCGGACCTCGTCTATGTGTTGTGGTTCTATGCTCTAACTAATGTGATTAAAGTTTCCCATTAAAACTGTTCTTTATGGTTTGGACCCAGACCTGCTGATGCTAGCTCCTAGCCATATGTTTGATAGCAATGTTTGCATGACACCGTTTTAGCGTCTGACTGACATCATCGACTGTAAGCCAATGAGGAGCTGATCCTTCACAATAAGAGCATACCACATGTCAGATTTTAGGGTGACAGCCGTCCACGGAGCTCTAGCTGCTTAGAAACAACTCCTGTCCCCCCCCCCCATGTCTCCCATTAAGCCCAGTTTGCTGATCCTGGGTCTGTTTTCAGGACCTGCAGAACCTTGGAGCCAAAAACGTGTGCCTGATGACCGACCAGAACCTCGCCCGCCTCCCTCCTATGAAGGCCGTCCTCGAGTCTTTGACCGCCAACAAAATCACCTTCAAAGTCTTTGACAACATCCGAGTAGAGCCTACAGACTCCAGGTAAGACAGGGGGAGGAGCCTAAGGTGGCCTCCAGGTGTGAAATAAGGGGGAGGAGCCTAAGGTGGCCTCCAGGTGTGAAATAAGGGGGAGGAGCCTAAGGTGGCCTCCAGGTGTGATCTAACAGGTAGGACTCTATAATTTTTTTCCCCTCCAGTTTCAAGGAGGCCATCTCCTTTGCTAAGAAGGACTCGTTCGACGTGTTTGTGGCGGTGGGCGGCGGCTCGGTGATGGACACCTGTAAGGCTGCCAACCTGTATTCCTGTCATCCTGAAGCTGACTTCTTGGACTTCGTCAACGCTCCGATCGGAAAAGGCCGACCAGTGACCAAAGCTCTGAAGCCGCTGATCGCAGGTCATCTTGTCACCTTAGAGTCCTGCTGCCCTCAGTCTCAGGCCTGCTCACCTGGTTTGGGTTTTTCTCTTCAGTTCCGACAACCGCCGGCACCGGGAGCGAGACCACTGGGGTGGCCATCTTTGACTACGAGCCGCTGAAGGCTAAAACCGGTGAGAGGCAGCCGCGCTTCCTGTCTGATACCTCTCTGCTCCTGCCTCCATTCACATTCGCCTCTATAGTG
>NW_015150836.1:764751-769128 GCF_000732505.1 Cyprinodon variegatus
GACCACATGAACCAGAACCGTCTGTGGAGGCTCTTCAGCCGGACTGAGACCAACGATGCTGTGATGTCACACTGAGATTCTATTGGCTGTTTCTGTCCAGGTATTGCTAGCAGAGCCATCAGACCCACGCTGGGCATCGTGGACCCCCTGCACACCCTCAGCATGCCTGAACGGGTCGCCGCCAACAGCGGCTTCGACGTGTTGTGGTGCGTCTGACAAGTTTCTTTACTGGTCGCT
Source organism: Cyprinodon variegatus (assembly GCF_000732505.1). Taxonomy (NCBI): domain Eukaryota; kingdom Metazoa; phylum Chordata; class Actinopteri; order Cyprinodontiformes; family Cyprinodontidae; genus Cyprinodon; species Cyprinodon variegatus. The sequence goes on from NW_015150836.1 coordinate 764,989, forward strand.
GCTGTTGTCGGGCGCTGACAGGCGCCGCTTCCTCTGCTTCTAATAGTCACGCCCTGGAGTCCTACACCGCCTTACCCTACCACCAGAGGGCGCCCTGTCCCACCGACCCCATCCTCCGTCCCGCCTACCAGGGCAGCAACCCCATCAGTGACGTGTGGTCGCGCCATGCCCTGAACGTGGTGGCCAAGTTCATGAAGAGGTACGTTCACCAGCTTCCTGAAGAGCAGGTAAAGCTAGCAGAGCGATACGCCCGACATAGCCCAGTAAACTAGCCCCACCCACCAGCCTGCAGTGGTCTAGCCTTGATCAATGCCCGAGGCCCTAGAACTAGCCGGCCAATCACAACGCAGATATGTGTTTTAAATGTCTGGATGCAAAGTGGGCGGGGTTTTGAGGGCGTGACAACAAAGCTGTGCGATGCTGGAGAAAACACAACAAGGAAGATGGCAGCAACTATTGAACAGTTCTGGTTTGACTCGGCTTTGGAATCAGTTTTGGGGATTTCGTTGAAACCTGAGCAGGAAGATAGCCTGATAAACCAGACTAAATGTGAGATTAAATGTGTAATTTAGTCTGGCCCCGATGAATGAAAGGTTGGAAGATTGTTGATGAGAACAACCCGTTGTTTTTATAACCATGCCTATGCCTATTGGCCGACATTCTGACCAACGAGAGCCACTGACTATGATGTTGAAGTGTGACAGGAAGCTGGTGGGGGAGTGGAAACAAACAGCCTGTCGGTAAAATGGTCCTCAAAAATGAATGAGCGTAGAGAAGGACATATTCGCCGGAAGGTAGGAAGAGAAAACAAACATGACAGCCGTGAAAGGAGCAGGAGGAAGATCCGCAGTAGTGATCATCTCTGAATGGTCAGTTAAATGAGTTCACTATAAAGTCCACTCTATAGTGATGGAGGGGTCAGAGGTCAGGGCGTGCGGTCAGACCCAAAGACAAACCAAAGAGCGTTAGGGGTCAGAACCATCATTAGGGGTCAGAACCGGCATTAGGGGTCAGAACCGGCATTAGGGGTCAGATCCAGTCCAAGGCCCTGCCTGAGTCGGAAACCTGAAGATGTTTTTTCTGTTCTGAGGGCTGTGCGGGACCCGGAGGACCTTGAGGCCCGGTCCAGCATGCACCTGGCTAGCGTGTTTGCAGGGATCGGCTTTGGGAACGCCGGAGTCCATCTGTGGTGAGTTCCTGGGTCGGTTCGGGGTTCTACAGCCAGAGGCTGGTTCTGAAAGACAAACCGTCTGTTTCTCTCTTCAGTCATGGAATGTCGTACCCGATCGCTGGAAACGTGAAAAGCCACGCAGCGAGGGGCTACAGCGTGGAGCACCCCCTGGTGGTGAGACATGAAACGGACACAGAACCCGGACGCTCTCAGCGGGTCTTTGGGTAAATCAGATGAACTTTATGCCCCTGCAGCCCCACGGCCTTTCCGTGGTCCTGACCTCTCCGGCCGTCTTCAGCTTCACTGCGCCAATGTGCCCGGAGCGCCACCTGGAGGCTGCAGAGATCCTGGGTAGGTTAGCCGCCGCGGCGCAGTGCGTTCGCTAGCCTCCAGGTGAACTCGGCCTGTCGTGGATCTTTCAGGTGCAGACGTGCGGCGGGTGAAGCGTGAGGATGCCGGGGAGGTTCTGGCCGACACGCTGCGGCAGTTCCTGTCCGACCTGCAGGTGGAGGACGGACTGATGGCCGTGGGCTACAGCCGAGACGACATCCCGGCTCTGGTGAAGGGAACCCTCCCTCAGGTGAGCTCCTGGCTGCAGCGTCTGGACTCCATGATCCCCCGATGACCTGCTTTCTTCTTCTCCTCTTCAGGAGCGGGTCACCAAGCTGTCTCCGCGGGCGCACACCGAGGAGGACCTGAGCCAGCTGTTTGAATCCTCCCTGAAGCTCTACTGACTACAGCCACCAGGGGGAGCTGCTGTCAGGGTGAACCTGATGGCGACGGTTCCTCTGATCTGAGATCAGAACTTCAGAAGGAAAGATTCTGGTTCTGATGCTTCAGGCCTTTCAGTGATTCTCATATTTAATCGTTAGATTTAGTTGTTGATTAACCAACATTTCAAGCTTTGCTGGATCCTCTCTGGGTGTGATGGGGGGAGGGAGGCGAGGAGCAGAAAATAAAATCTAATGGGAGATAAATTAGAGGGTTCAGACTGAGATGGACCAGATGGCCAGAGGGCAGCAGGTTCTGATGGACCGCAGCCTCCTGCTGCCGCCATTTTAGCGTCCTACCAGAGGGGCGCTCTAAATTTCTTAGCTTTTAATTTCTGCTCTGATTATCAGCTTTGCCACATAAATGACTCTAGATTCTTGATGTTTGATCATCTAAACTTTTGCTAATAAAGTTTTGTTAAACATTCAAAATAAAAGGATTTTACTGAACTTCATTAAATTTCTGTCTGTTTCTCACTATGTGTACTTGTGCGTTCTCGTGTCCTGGTGAAACGTCATCATCCTCAGCCCTAGTGCTGTTCCAGTTCACTAGAACAGCAGACTGAGAATGGACTAAGTCTCCGGATGTTGTTCCTGCCCCTCCCTATTTACCCAGCATGCATTGGAGCAGACAAATAATGTCCTCATGGTTCTAAAATTACTTATTTCTATCCTCGACCCACTGAAGAATCCTAAAACACACCTTTTAAAAAAATGTTTTTACTTTCTGAGACAATTTTGATGCTTTTCTCATTTTCTCCCTTAAAGCTACAGTGTGTAATAATTACATGGATATACAGTCAGAAATGTAATATATTATACATAACTATGTTATTTATCATCATCTACGAGCTCAGCCTCTTAACCTTAATATTTGCGTTGCCTTAGAATTCGTTATTTATAATTACATAGGAGCGGGTCTCGCAGCCATGGAGGCAGACATCTTTGCGCTACGGCAGCGCAGAGCCAACAAACTAGCGATTGCGAGATCTCTGTCATGAAGAAGACACACCTGTTAGTCCGTCTGGCTGCTGCAGATGGACTAACCGTTGCCCTGGCTGCTGCAGACAGATTATCTTTGCTCTCCTCTAATTAATCCAGAAGGTCTGCATCATGCTTTCTCTCCCTCCCAGCTTGGTTGTGTGCTGCAGATTTAGACTTCCCTGGAAATGCCTTTCCAAATTATTATTTTTATTAACTGACAAATTCTCATTCCAAAGCAAACATGCGGGCAATCGCTCCTCATTGACAATGAAAGCAAATTATTCGCTCCATTCTTCTCTGAATCCTCTGTTCTCATCATATCTTCCTTTTTTTCCCTTTGGGATCCATGGCCTGAGACACGGCGCTGCTTTCTTTGCCTGGCGCCGCGCTGCGCTGAGACATGTTGAAGACTCTGACCACTGACCTCTATGGCTGTGACACACATTTTCCTTGAAATAAATGTTTACATATATTGTTTAAATTTGTTTATTCAGTTATTTCCGTTCCAGGATCCACTTCCTGTCTGGCATCAATATTAAAACTGGACTTGATAGCCTATTGGACCGGTACCTGGACATACAGAGAGAAGAGCAGCGGGTAGAACACTGCCAAAGGACTCGGTCCCGATGGTTCCAGACCGGTTACTGCTCCCCTCCTGTAGGGGGAGCTATAGGGTCAGCAGCAGGGCCGGTAGCTGAAGTCCTCCATCCAGGTAGAGGTCTTTGGTCCAGCAGGTTCTAGATGAACTGCAGTGGGTTTGGATCAGAAGGGTTAGGTCATGAATAAAGTCAGATGTTCTGCAGCAGCTGGAAGTTTACAGACGTAAAGAAGCAACCATCAGATACCACAGCTTCAATAAACAGGTTATTAAGTCCTAATAAACAGCAATTAACGTCAATAAGCCCTCTGCTGGTTCTGAGGCCCTCTGGACCAGTGACAGGTTGTTTTTGGCCCGGTCCATGGCAGAGGGGGGTGTTCTAGGAATGTTTAATCCATGCTAATCTCATCCAGGAACAGATCCAGGTTATGTAAACCTGGTCTTAGTGACCCTGAACGCAGCACAGAGCTCATCTGCTTCTGCTGGGATGGAGCGCTGGAAACGGACCAGAACCAACACACTGAACACCCCGACCCGGTTCTGCTGGGAGTCCAACACAGAACCTGCAGAGGTTCAAACGAGGCCAAGTGGGGTCCAGGTTACTGTCAGAAAGAAGC
>NW_015150836.1:769565-771137 GCF_000732505.1 Cyprinodon variegatus
GTGTGTGTGTGTGTGTGTGTGTGTGTTGGTGTGTGTGTGTGTGAGGGATTACCAGTGCAGGTATTTAAAGGCTCCCTCAGAGAGAAGCAGCTCACACCATGCAGCAGATCTACAGCCACCGAGACGAGCAGCTCCAGGTCTTCACCACCATCTTCTCCCCGCAGGGTAAGGACACGCCTTCTCATATCACCATACACTCTGAGAACCTTCCTTCCAGTTGTAAGCCATCCTGTGGCCCGATCCAAACCATCGCCGGTACACCCGGTTCCTCAACTAAAACCTGATCCAAACTATTCCTGAACCTCTAACCTAAAGCATAGAGGACCAGGAAATGTCCTCACTTTGCCAGTAATGATGGTAACACACACACAGCCCAGTTCTGGTTCTGGTGTTGGTTCTGTTTGTGAGTCATGGCTGCAGATCTGGAAACCAGGTCTTCACCTAGTGGCTTGGCCTCTGCATAGGACCAGTTCTGGTTCTGATCTTTCAAACACTTAGTTAAACTGACCCAGAATGTTGCTTGAACAGAAGCGATTGAGAACCCACCATTCTGCTGTGGAGGTTAGAATCGACCCAGTTAGCGCTGTCCCAACAGAACCTTGAATGGACCCAGATGGAGAACAGGCCAGTCTTCTTCTTCTCTAAAAATATTTCAATCAGAGATTAATAGACAAAATATCTCTGGGACCCTGAAGCTCCACCAGGGAAGTATGTTCTCTATCCAGAAGATTCTCCGTCTCCCAGCATCTTCTCAGCACCATGGAGGACATTCAGGCTGGACTGGGTTATCTGGGGCTGTTGACCTGCCATCAGAACCGGAGCAGCATGGGTTCTACCAGAACCCTACAGAGTCACCTTTAGAGGGCCACTAGTGGGAAGGTTTTAAACCAAACCATTAGAGTCAAACACTCCCTACTAGACCCAGGCTGGCTGGGGACAGGGACCTGCACCGGATCAAAGATGGATCAACACCAACAGAGGACCCTTGTTGAGATCAGCTCCTTATAGAGACTAGTTTCTCATGCCAGCTGAGTGTTCTTCTCTTTTTGTTGATTAGCTTGGTTTATCTTACAGTTTGGGTTTTCATCTTTAGTAAAACAAAACATATAAAACAGATCCAAAATAAAGCAGATCTTCAAACAGTCCTGGTTTCTGGTTTACCTGGACAGCAATGCGTCCTCCCAGCGCTACATAAACAGCTAACTGTTCACCTGTGAGCACTGATTGGCTAATTGATGATACTGATTACAACCTGTTTGTCCTTCAGTTTGCAGGACAAGAGCGAGACATGTGGCGGCAGAGAAGGTTAACACCTAACACCTGAAGGCATACATAACCTGGACACCTGTGATCATGTGGACACAACTGTCCTCATTTGGACACACCTGTCATCTCCAGGATCCACCTGTCCTTTCCTGGACATACCTGTCCTGATTTGGACACACCTGTCCTCTCCTGCACACACCTGTCTTTTCCTAGACACACCTGCACTCATTTGGACTCACCTGTCTTCTCCTTGACACACCTGTGACCATTTGGACACACCTGTCATCTCCAGGATCCACCTGTCCT
>NW_015150836.1:777243-778341 GCF_000732505.1 Cyprinodon variegatus
CTTATATCCTGGTTATCATATGCTTATATCCTGGTTATCATATGCTTATATCCTGGTTATCATCTGGTTAAATAATGGTTACCCCCTATTTATATCCTGGTTATCATTTGCTTATATCCTGGTTATCATTTAGTTATATCCTGTTTATCACCTCATTATATCCTGGTACCACCTAATTATCTCCTTATTATCATCTGATTATATCCTGGTTATCATCTGGTTAATTACTGGTTACCCCCTATCTATATCCTGGTTATCATATGCTTATATCCTGGTTATCATATGCTTATATCCTGGTTATCATCTGATTAAATACTGGTTACGCCCTATCTATATCCTGGTTATCATATGCTTATATCATGGTTATCACTTAGTTATGTCCCGGTTATCACCTCATTGTTGCCTGGCTGCAGCCCATATAACCCAAAGAAGCACCAAGTCACTGTTTTGCTGCTCAGAGGATTAACCTGAAGCCACCTGCTTGGGTTGGTTACTCAGAATCACTAAAGCTCTTAGTAGCTCCTAATCTGAATGGACCTGATTGGACTCTGCTCTCTGGCAGAACTTGGATTAGGGACACTTCAAAAGATCACTTAGATGCTTCATCTAGTTTACTGGTCCAAATGAAAGCAGAAATCATGTAAAATTAAAGGTTTAATCCTCCTCAAAGCCTCCATGATTACCAAACACCAGGGAGCTCTGTGCTGCTCATGGAGCTGTGGTCTGACTGGATGAGGTCCGATGTTCCTCCACCTGGATCCTCAGATTTCTCAGGTCCATCATCTTGATGTTCCTCCCAGGGCCATCCATGATGGCTCATGGTGCACAGTTGGTCTTCCATAAATAAGATCTGTTCATCACCAGAGTCTCCAAGCAGATAGAGGCCATCAGAATCAATGGATTTATCTCAACCAGTACTAGATGTTTTACCGTCCTTCTGAGGTCTTAAAACTGAACAATGATGGTGATGAATGAGCTATGAACAAGTGCTAGAAGCTAAAGGACCAGGAGCTAGGAGCTAAAGGACCAGGAGCTAGGAGCTAAAGGACCAGGAGCTAGGAGCTAAAGGACCAGGAGCTAGGAGCTAAAGGACCAGGA
>NW_015150836.1:782088-785035 GCF_000732505.1 Cyprinodon variegatus
TGAGTTCATTGAGCAGGTTGAATATATCGCATAAGTAAGCGAGTTTTGCGACCCAGTCCTTGTCACTGAAATGTGCTGCCAGTGGTGACTTTTTTTCTGACAGAAATCTCTGCAGCGGCTCCCGTAAGTCAAACACTCTGGCCAACGACCTCCCTTTAGATAGCCACCTTACTTCTGTGTGTAAGAGAAGGTGTCTGTACTCTGCGCCCATCTCCTCGCAAAGCTGCTCAAACAGACGCGAGTTAAGGGCGTGTGCTTTGACGTAGTTAATAACTTTAACGACATCATTCAGTACGCTGTTTAGTTCAGGTGACATTTTTCGGCTAGCGAGCATTTCCCTGTGAAGGACACAGTGCGTTGCCTCACATTCAGGCGCAACCTCCTTAACCAGCGCCGTTAATCCAGTCATAGCAGCAGCTCCGTCTGTGCATATGCCGACACAAAAGGACCAATTCAGTTTACCTGAGATGTAATCATTCACGGATCTAAATAGTGCTGCGGCTGTGGTGTTGGTTGGCAACCATTGTGCACATAACATATCCTCATGTACATCCTCCTGATATATATATCACACATAAACAAGTAGTATTGCCTTGTTGTCAATATCAGTAGACTTGTCAACCTGGATTGCATACCATGGCGATGTATTAATCCTCTCCAGCAGTTGTGTCTCAATGTCCTCTGCTATTTCATTTATCCGCCTAGTGACGGTTGAAGCCGAAAGAGGAACCTGTGCTATCTTCTTAACTCTCCTAGAAGTTGACGGCAAATGTCTTCTGCAGCGGGCAGGATCAATTCTTCACCAATAGTAAAAGGTTTCTTTGCCTTAGCAATACGGTTAGCCACTAAGAACGATGCGCTCAGAGCACTCACATCTGTTGATGTGGTGGCCATCAGTACTTGCTTCTGTCTTTCTTGTTCACGTTTTTTTCTTTCAAAAAAGTCCAAAGGTTTGTCTTTTAGGGCAGGATGCTTAGTCTCCAAGTGCCGAAGCAGCTTTGAAGGCTTCATTGCCTCGTTTGCTAGCCTGTCGCCACATATTATGCAGAGTGGGTTCGGCGCGTGAGAACCACCTTGGGCGATAAATCCATATTTTAAGTAGGACTCGTGATATTGTCTTTTAAATGCAGCTTTCATTTTCTTGGAAGTTGTAGCCTCTTCTTCTGTCTCCTCATTGGGCCTTTTCCCCTTTCCAAAGTCCAAACAGGTCTGTTTCTTACTCATTTTTGCTAGCTTTAGGGGTTTTGACTGGATTAACATATCATGTGACCTCAATTAACCTGTGTCAAGAGGCACAGATGAACCGACTCACGTAATTGGGAGAAAATACCCCAATTTTTTATATTTTTCAAAATAAAACATCACTCAGACTCTGATCATCGATGAAGTATTTATATTTTATGTTATTATTATTAATTTTTTTTTTCTGTGCGGCCCGGTACCAAATGACCGACGGTCCGGTGGTTGGGGACCTCTGCTTTAGACCATCTTCAGCGTTTGTTCTCCAGCAGACACTATCTTCAGTGAAATACGTCCAGATGCTGAGCCATTCAGTGGCTCCTGCTGCCACCCCCTGGTTTATTGGGGAACTGCTTCTTCTGCCAAATTTCCCTATCTGACGATGTAATGCTACGTTCAGACCACACACAGCAGAAGCCGCAAAAACGCGTGTGCTGCTTCATTTTTCCGAAAAGTTGTCCTGATGCTTGTTGGGCGGAGCTACCCTATCCATTCTCTGCCTGGAACAATGGCGGCTATATTAGCTGTGATCAGCAGGGAAAAAATAGTTAGAATCTATGTTGAAGTGAGAAAGTCCTCCTGAAAACATGGTCTGTGCAGTCAGTTCATCCAGATTACCATCCTGCCTTCAAAGATTATTTCTCTGTGGGNTAAAGGACCAGGAGCTAGGAGCTAAAGGACCAGTAGCTAGGAGCTAAAGGACCAGGAGCTAGGAGCTAAAGGACCTGGAGCTAGGAGCTAAAGGACCAGTAGCCAAAGGAGGCAGATGGTCCTATCTGGACAGACTAAATCCTTAGCTGATTGGCTAACAGCCAACTTCAATGTGTTGTTTTCTGCATTACAGGACAGTGAGGCATCCAAAGCCCCGCCCACTCTGTTGAGGAGAGTGTCAGTGCCTGCAATGGTTCAGTCCCGCGGCGCCCCCTGTGGCTGCACCAGGTAGTACATTTGTCTGATTTCAGGTTGTACTTGTTTCACTAAGACACGTCATGAGGAGCAGACCTGAAAGATCCTCATGTATGAAGCAGAAAACTGGCAGCATGATGTTTTAAGCACATTTACTAAACTATCAGAACATTGTTTTAAAGTGTGTGACGGGGTGCAGTAATTTACAGAAACTCTGGCTGCTGTGAGCCTGATGTTCTGGCAGCAGGTGATGCGCTGGAGCTCAGCAGGAACCAGGCCTCGGTGGGCGATGTTCAAAGTATGGGTCCTTTAGACTAGGGGTCCCCAACCTTTTTTGTGCCACGGATCGGTTATATGTCAGACAATATTTTCACGGACCGGCGCTTAAATTTTGGGGGGTAAATACGATCAAATAAAATGATACACCTGGCATAAAATTAAATACAAACAGCATAAAAATAAAAGTCACCATTATGCTGAATTAGTGGGAGCCCTGAGCTTGTTTCTCTGAAGCAAGCCGGTCCCATCTGGGCGTAATCGGAGACACTGACACAGGAAGTGTGCTCCTGATGTCCAGTCTGCTCCGTTGCTTAGTTTTATTCGCTGTAACCGCAGAAAATCCCGCTTCACAAAGATAGGATGTTGGAAAGGGAAGCAGGGTTTTCAGTGCTTTTGTAGCGATCTCGGGATATTCTGCCTTGATTTTAATCCAGAACGCGGGCAGAGTTGTTGTCTGAAACAAAGTTTTAAGGCCTCCGTCATTTTCAATCTCCAGCAGTTGATCCTCTTCTGCCGTGGACAG
>NW_015150836.1:787241-790326 GCF_000732505.1 Cyprinodon variegatus
CTAACGCTGGTGCTTACTGCTGCAGACAGGGTAATGTTAGCCCTGGCCGCTGCAGACGGGCTAACGCTGGTGCTTACTGCTGCAGACAGGGTAATGTTAGCCCTGGCCGCTGCAGACGGGCTAACGCTGGCGCTGACTGCCGTCTGCAGCTGATGACTCTGGAAGATGACTCCATGTTTTTCAAACCTTTCAGCTGTTAACCCTTTAAACTTTAGCCCCTCCCTCACCTATGAACCCAGTGCCTCCCTCCAGGTTACCGCTCTGGGCCTGGACCCTAAACACGCCCTTTCTCCCCTCTGGGAGGGAGAAGGGAGGTGCAGGTGATGTTCCACACAGCTAACCGGCTTAGAGCAGCTAATGTCTGAGTCCTGGGAACCCGTTTCCTTTGCTATGCTCCTGCAGCTAATCTGCTCCTGATGCTCCCTTGATTTTGTTTGGTTCTGGTTACCTGATGGTACCGAGCTCCACAGTCAGAACTAAACTGACCAGATGTTTTTCACTTCATTAAAAAGTGGAGGAATGTGTCTGATTTCTGTCTAGAACTGACCTTTGACCCTTTGACTGAAGGTCGGTTCCAAAAGGAGGATCCCTGCGGCGGTTCTGACCCGGTTCTGTTTGTGGTTGCAGCGGCCGCAGCACGCCCAGACTGCTGAGGAAGAACAGCGTCCAGCGCTCCCAGGAATCCAGGGGGTCCGGGTCATCCACGGCGCCCCCCCGCTCCCCCAGCCTGCTCTGCAGGGTTCTGGCCAAGTCCAGGAGGAAGAGCTGCCCCCTCCTCCCCCAGCGCCACCTGGACTCCAGTTCTGAGAACAGCGCCTTCCAGCCCGATTAGACGCCTCAGAACCGGCCCAGATGTTTAGTTCTGATGGTCTGTAGCAGCGCCGTCCCCTCAGGGTTCTAGTCGACTGAAAGGAACACACTGGGTCCAGGAAGCAGGCAGCCTGAGGTCCGAGTCCAGCCTGAATCAGAACCAGTCATCAGAACCGCTGATCTTAGATCAGTCCCTGTTGGAATCGGACCTTGGTTCAGTTAGACAGACTGAGACGACCAGTGTTTCCATCTGGGTCCTTTATTCTCACAGAGCCAGGACGGTCCAATAAAAGCAGAACCACTCTTTGGTTCAGACGGGTTTGGACTCACACAGAGCTTCATCTGAAGCGGTTCCGTCCAAACCAGCTGAATCCAAGAGGTTCTGCTGTGGACCGCTTCATGGACTCAACATTCAAAGCAAAGCATCATCATCATTAAGCAAACATTACAATAAGGTTCTGATTGGTCGGTTCTGATCCAAAGTGCTTCCAAATAAAGTGCTGTCTGAAATAAAGAAATGTCCCTGAGGTTTGGTCACTTGGTACGGTCCAATGACCCGGGGCGGGCCGGTACGGTCCGATTGGACTGGGTGAGCAGCAACGTTCCAAGAAAGAAAGAAAAGTTCTGATCCAATCTGATGATCCGGCTCAGAAAACCAATAAAAACATTTAAAAAAGGAAACATTTTGCTGAAGAAAGAAAATGGCCGCTGAAACCGCCTCCTCTGATTGGCTGGTCGGTTGCTGGGGCGATGAGGAGGAGGAGGAGTCCTGGTCTCCAAAGGCAGGGTTCCCCTGGAAGACAAAGGCTGGATGAGTGAGCTGAACCGGAACACCAGAACTGGACCTCAGCCTGTAGAACCACAGAACCCAACCCGGTCCGACTAGCATCGCTACGGTCCTCCTCATCCTCACAAGCATCTTCATCACAGTTCCACCATGAGACACAATAGAGGAGAAAGAAAATGCTGATATTTGTTTCCCAGGAAGCAGCCAGAGGTCTGGTCCTCTAAGACCTCTGCCTCCTTCCAGAAGCTCCACTGGTTCCGTCCACAGCCTCCAGACCCAGCCGTGGTGAAGGACAGGGGCAGAACCGGACCTGCAGCAGGCTGGGAGGAGAGGTTCTACCACAGGGAGCAGGTCAGAGACCTCAGATGATCTCCATCTGAGAGCCCACATTAGACCTCCTCCTATGGACACCGCTGAGCACAACTACAGACCTACAGCTATGGAGCTGAGTTACAGACAGCTGGAACAACGGGTTCTGTCTCAGCGTCCCACTGCTGAGACAGAACCCGTCCAGAACCGTCTGAACTTCCCCACAGAGCAGATGATGATGCAGAGAGGTCATCATGTGGAGCCAAAGTCAAACTGAACTGATGGTGTTTGGAGGAAGAGGAATGCTGAGCTTCATCCCAAAAACAGCAGAGCTGCTGTCAAGCACAGGATGGAAGCATCATGCTGTGGGCTGTTTCCCTGCTAAGAGGAGAGGAGGGCTGATCTGTGTTCAGGGAGTAATGAATGGAGGCATTTTTTAGTGAAGGTGGGAGGTGGCTGGGTCTTCCAGCAGATAAAGGATCTAAACGCACAAACCAAGGATGGGCTGGGTTAAAAACGTTCAAACATCCCTGAGCTGATGGACCAGAGAACCTGCTGTAGAGTTAGCAGACCAGAGAAGCTGTAAAATAAATGCTTTATAAATAAATGATGTAAAAACTCTCCTGGACTTATTTCTTTTCATTCAGTCTCTCATAGATGCAGAGGACCTAAAGGGGACTGATGAGGAACATTATTAAGAATAATAACTTTATTCATCTCACATTGGAGAAAGTCCCTCTGCATTTAACCCCTCCCCTTGGGGAGCAGTGGGCTGCCATGGTGCGGCGCCCGGGGAGCAGTGTGCGGTTAAGGGTCTTGCTCAGGGCCCCAGAGTGGAGGGCTGTGGGAGTGGGACTCGAACTCAGAACCTCTGTATTCTAAGCTCTATGCCCTAACCACTAGACCACCACTCCCTTCAACACAATAACTATGCTTACACACGCAGAATATTCACGCTCTAAGCTAAACATCTGAAATTTGAAATCTGTTTCCATGGAGACCAGATAAAATGATCAGATGATGAGGTGTTTACATGCACACAGCTTTGGATCACATGCTTAGAGGATCATGAAGCTGCCTGTGTTTTAAACAAACCCTCACCTGTCCGCTGTGTTCCTGCTCTGCATGGTGGCACTGATGATGTCATCTTTCTGTTACAGACCTTCATTACTTCTTTGT
>NW_015150836.1:791078-792363 GCF_000732505.1 Cyprinodon variegatus
AGAAGTTTGGATTCTGAATAAAAGCGACTTTTCCTTTAAAGCTACAGTGTAGTTTTCAGCGCCATCTGGTGGTCAGACTGGAGCCAGGTTTGTTTACAACAGAGATGCAGCTATCATGATTTTAGGAGCAGATCACCAACATCAGTATCTGCTGATTCAACATCAAATCGATAAATTCTTAAACGCTATCGTCTCATAAAGTGTTAAATCAGGAGATGACCTGTAAGTGCAGGAGGCGTGCCGTAGCATAAAGATGTCTGCCTCTTTGTAATTAGAAAAAGCAGTTTCTAAGGCGACGCAAACATAAAGATGGAGAATTTCAGGTGATAATCAATGAAGTGATGGATAATATTTTCCATCTGTCAGTAAATCCCAGTAAGTATTACACACTGGATCCTTAAGCTAAGGGCTCAGCGGTATGCTAACGCTCATTTGCTACAGTTTCACCCTCATGCTACATTAGAGCAGCCTCCACGGAGGAGGATGGTGGCAGAGAGAAAAACGTCACGCTGATGTTGAACACGAGCAGAGGAGGGGATTTCACTCCAAAGGTTCGTATGGGATGGACACCAACTGGAATAACAGTCAGAAAACCCACCTCTGTCTTTAGGAAGGACATTTCTTTCTGATCGGACTGAATCAGATTATAATCTTCTGTCTGACGAGTTTACGTAAAACATTTCTGATCCAATCAGTCCCATTATCGGTGTCCATGGAAACATAGCTGCTGGTGTAAAAGGCAGAATGTTTCCTCGCTCAGAAAGAACCAATCAGAGTTCCTCTCTTCATTCACTTTAAATAAACGTCTGCTGAATAGAAATAGTTGGTTTGGATGAAACCAGAAGCATGGCTGAATGTTTCAGAACCACCTGATAACACCAAGCTACGATTGGTTGGTTCCCCTGCTGTTAGCTCACCTGTACGACGCCAACAGGTGAGAAGATTTCACTCTTTAAGATCCAACAGTATGCCAAGCTGCAAAAAGAAACAAACAAAGAAGATGTTAGGAGAACTGAAGCATGGTTCTGATGAAGGTTGTTTCTATTTCGTTTTCTGTCTCGCCCTTCTCTACTTTTCTCCCTCTGCAGAACGACAGCTCCTCAGGAGGGGGCGCCATCCTACACCTACAACGCTTCATCTGATGATGCTCAGTCTGACGGATTTTAATCATTTATAGAATCTGTTGTTATAGAACAGCTCTACTGAGGCACGGTTCTACTGAGGCACGTTTCTACTGTGGCACGGTTCTGCTGAGGCACGGTTCTGCTGAGGCACGGTTCTGCTG
>NW_015150836.1:796263-798796 GCF_000732505.1 Cyprinodon variegatus
GCTGAGGCACGGTTCTACTGAGGCCTGGTTCTACTGAGGCACGGTTCTGCTGAGGCACGGTTCTACTGAGGCCTGGTTCTACTGTGGCCTGGTTCTACTGTGGCACGGTTCTACTGTGGCACGGTTTTACTGAGGCACGGTTCTACTGAGGCACGGTTCTACTGCAGCATGGTTCTAATGAGGCACGGTTCTGCTGAGGCACGGTTCTACTGCGGCATGGTTCTACTGAGGCACGGTTCTACTGAGGCACAGTCTCCTCATTGTTCCTAATTGTTTGGAGGTTTAGACTCACCAGCAGGTCCAAACCTGGTTCTGATCAGGGCTCCACGTAGACCTGGGTCTCTTGGGTCAGACCAGCCTGGTTCTTGGTTCCTCCTAACATTGCCAACTGCAGGTCCAGACAGAGGGAACCCTGTGAGGCTGGCAGCAGAACCTCTGCAGCTTTAGATCCAGCTTCTGGGTCCTACCTGACATGGGCTGGTCTTGTAAGTGCACTCCGGCGGCTCCTGGTCCGGACCTTGCTGCTGGTACCACCACACATCCATCTGGAAGCGCTCCACCTCATCCTCACCATAGGGGAGAACCACATCGAGCTGAGCAGGAACCTCTGAGCTCGACTGGAACTTCTGCTGACCGGAACCAGAACCGCCGTGGATCTGCCAGCCAGAGTTGTGTGTCTGCAGGATGCTGCTCAGAAGGCTCTCGCCATGGACCTGCAGGTCAGAGGTTCTGATGGAGACGACTGGACCTGGACAGAACCAGGTTCCCAGTACATCTGCTTCTGGTACACAGGCTTCAGAACTTTCAGAATATTTCATCTTAAAAACCCAAATGACTGAAAGGATCTTCTGATCCTAGATTCTCAGTCTAGCAACCAGAACCTGGCTGGAACCTTGGTTCTGGAACCATCAGTTCTANTTAGATGATTTCTATGATTCAAATCCTTTCATCTCAGGTCACTTTATAGATGCCAGGGGGGGTGGGGGGTGGGGGGGGATCAGAGATTCCATGAATCATTGAAACTAAATCTAACTTTTGAAAAATCCAATACCAATAACGGCCATACGAGTTTATCTATGTCTACCACCTGCATGAAGCACATTTCCTTTGATATCCAGTTCTGCTGCTAAGCGTTCCTGGAGCCCAGCGTGCAGAAGGAAGCGCCTGGTTGACCTAACTTCCTGTTCCAGCTGCTAAAAGGCTTGCTATCTCACCCCGTCTCCTCCAGCCATAACCAGCACCATTTATTGTTCAGACCTTTATCTATGGTGGTGACATCTAGACCAGAGTTCATGGACTGCATTGTTCCCGCTCCATGCCATCCCTTCTCTCTATCCTCCTTCTCTCCAAGCACAGTTTCCTTTAGGAGAGGATGAGGAGCACGCTTTCCTAAGACCCGCCCCTTCTTCTTCTGATTGGCTAATGCTGTTAGGTTCAGAGCGCTCCTTTACTACCATTGGCTAGAAAACGCAGGAGGGATTTCATTTGTCTTTTTTTTCTATTTACCGTCAGTTTATTTGGGTGATTTTCTTTAACCCATGGTAAGGTGAGCAGATCTCTGCAACTAATCTGGGGACATTTTCTGAAAATTAAAATAGGAAACGGGGACAGTGTGAATTCCAGGAAAACGTCTCTTCCATTTCCTCAGATAAATAATAATCAATCAATAGTGATTAGAGGCATTCAGTCTTCTGTCTTCTACCCTTTTCAGCAATATAACATTGTTCAGGGACAGGCCAGTTTGCATCAATACTCTGTGGGAATTTTCCCCTTTTTGCTATTCCAAAAAATTTAAATAAAACATTTTATATATATACAAATGGGAAACATATTTTTTTTCTAAACAATGCTAACTATAAAATAAAATGTCCTCCAGTTGTTTCTGTTTTATCCTGGTCAGTTGCAGAGCATTGGGTCGCCTCCAGCAGCCTGGATTATAATCTGGGTCACTGTTAAAAAATGGACGTTAGATTTTAGTATTCTGATTAAATTCCAACCTTTAAAACACATCTATAAATCTGGATCACTGTGATGAGCAGCCTGAAGCAGCCGCACCATATAACCTGTTTTATTGTCATTAAATGTTTAGATGAATGAACAATAAACTCTCAGGGCATAAAAATAATCTGTCCTTTGATAAAATATTTGGGCAGAACCCACACATGAATGCTGAAAGGGATTATTTTAATATTTATATTAAATTAAGCGTTTATCTCCACATGTTTTGCTCCTATGAATTTAATAATATGATGATACCCAGCTATATCTGTCTATAATCCAGATGAAGCTAGTGAAGCTAACCCATTACATAGATTACAGGCATGTCTGAAGACATAAAAACCTGGATGACTCTTAACTTTCTGCTTCTGAATGCAGACAAAACAGAAGTTATAGTCTTTGGACCAGAGACTTTGAAAAAGAAGCTGATTAGTCAGTCACTTCATTTGGATGGGATTAAACTAGTCCATGCATTTGTTACTTCAAGGCTGGACTATTGTAATTCTTTACTATCAGGAAGTCCACAAACTGTAGT
>NW_015150836.1:801014-805268 GCF_000732505.1 Cyprinodon variegatus
AGGTTTCTTCCTGTTCAAAGGGAGTTTTTCCTCTCCACTGTCGCTACAAGCATGCTTAGTGTGAGGGATTGCTGAAGAGTCAATGTCTCCTGTCTTTACCTGCTCGTCTTGTAAAGTCAATGATTGGATGATCTGGTTAATCTAGATCTTTAAAGGGACCTGAGATGACAGGATGTGAATTGGAGCATAGAAATACACTGAATAGAACTCAGAGGACAGCTGATGTTCAGTTCTGCATATCAGCCATGTTTACCATTGTTAACAAACATCCTTCATTCTCATGTTGTCTTTATTTTAAGACAAAATTATTTTCTTCCATTCGGAGCAGGGCTCCATTTCACAAAGCAGGTTTACTGAAAACTCTAAGTTTGCTCAACCTGAATTCAGTGAAACTCTGACATTGTTTCACAAAGAGTTTCCTCATCCTCTGTTTCTGTTGCCATAGTAACATCATCCCAGAGCTAACCTGGTCAGCAGCAGGTTTCCTTCAGTAAACTCAGTGTCCTCTGTCTCCCTACAGCCAATCACTGTTAAATTTCCTGATTTAGTCTGATTTATGTTGTAGTTTTGTTCATAAAAAAATATATATAGTGTATATAATATATGTATATACGTATATATATAAATAAATATATACGTAAAGACTTTAGGGTTAGGATTCATTCAATGACAACCTAACCTAATAAGCCTACTGGCACAATCTGAGGCCATTCTATGGGATTGATAACCAGTAATAACAAGCATCTATTGGGATGATAACATCCGAAGTACGGCTGGAAACAGCCTCTTAGTATTGACTGTTGTTGGTGAACAGGTTCTATTTATTACAACGTTTTTATTCTTCATATTCACCTGCTGACAGAAGAGTTCACCTAAATAGATCCATTGATCTACTGCCATTCAAGAAATAATCCCCTAAGTTAACGAAACTACGGCAAGCCATTTTGATATCTACTATTTTACTGAATATGTGTTCCTTATATCAGAAAAAAACATGTTTTCTTTGTCTAAATGAGGATTTCAAACAAAATTAGCTTCTCCACATCTAGAATAAACATTCTATGTCTACAAAATAATTGCAGATCTCCATATTCCTAATATTACTGGTCATCATTTGTATTATTCTAACTATGAAAAAATATTTTTCAGATATCAAATATACATTTTCCGTCAAGCTGATAAATCTCAGAATGGCCACTTAAAGTCTAAACATTTCTAGATATATAAAACCTAATTCTTACAAATATATATATTTTTATTTGTTTCATAAAATTCAGTTTCTGGTACAAAAATGTAATTTAGAAAATATTTAATTCCAGTTAGGTCTAGGAGTGTGATTCTGATCAGGAACAATCTTATTTTAGTGATCTACTAATGGAACAACAGAAGTGTTTTTAATAAATGCTAAATCGGCCTGCCATATTACACTTCATATAAATTACTCATTAAGTGGAGCAACAATCTTCTCCCTCTCCATCTTCCTCCCCTCTGCAGCTGTAGAACTGTTTCTCTGTCCTTTAAACAGTCTCCTTTTTATGTTTTTGCATTTCTGCATTAAAATCTCTAGTTCCAGTGGGGTGAAATAGGCACTTCCTGTTGCCTGTTGTCATGGTAACTGGTTGAATCGCTCCACTCATAAAGACTTTTCATACGCACATGTTTACTCTGAGTGGACCTAGTTTAAACTGATTAAACTCATTTATAGCAGCCACTGTAAAACCAAATAGTCAAGTTCCCGACTTTAGGCTAGATAGATAGATCTAGAGATGAGGATTTGAATCTGAGTTTGTTAAACCTGCTTTGTGAAACGGACCCCAGATATGTTGAATTTATTGATGTCTTTGTTTTATAGTGAGTTGTGGAATTTTCCCCCATTGTATGATTTTTCAAACTGTTCGGAACCAGCTGATCTGGGCCCCTTTGGAGCCAAAGGGGCTGGTTGTCATGGAAACTGAAGCTATGGGATAGTGATGGCGTAAAAGACAAGCAGNTGGAGGTTTCTTCCTGTTCAAAGGGAGTTTTTCCTCTCCACTGTCGCTACAAGCATGCTTAGTGTGAGGAATTGCTAAAGAGTCAATGTCTCCTGTCTTTACCTGCTCGTCTTGTAAAGTCAATGATTGAATGATCTGGTTAATCTAGATCTGTAAAGGCACCTGAGATGACAGGATGTGAATTGTAGCATAGAAATACACTGAATAGAGCTCAGAGGACAGCTGATGTTCAGTTCTGCATATCAGGCATGTTTACCATTGTTAACAAACATCCTTCATTCTCATGTTGTCTTCATTTTAAGACAAAATGATTTTCTTCCATTCAGAGCAGGGCTCCATTTCACAAAGCAGGTTTACTGAAAAAAGTTTGCTCAACCTGAATTCAGTGAAACTCTGACACTGTTTCACAAAGAGAGTTTCCTCATCCTCTGTTTCTGTTGCCATAGTAACATCCTCCCAGAGCTAACCTGGTCAGCAGCAGGTTTCCTTCAGTAAACTCAGTGTCCTCTGTCTCCCTACAGCCAATCACTGTTAAATTTCCTGTTTCAGTCTGATTTATGTTGTAGTTTTGTTCATAAAAAATATATATATAGTGTATATAATATATATACATATATATATAAATAAATATATACGTAAAGACTTTAGGGTTAGGATTCATTCAATGACAACCTAACCTAATAAGCCTACTGGCACAATCTGAGGCCATGCTATGGGATTGATAACCAGTAATAACAACCATCTATTGGGATGATAACATCCGAAGTACGGCTGGAAACAGCCTCTTAGTATTGACTGTTTTAAAGAGGACTGACTGAACATGAGATGATGTACAGGTTCTATTTATTAGAACGTTTTTATTCTTCATCTTCACCTGCTGACAGAAGAGTTCACCTAAATAGATCCATTGATCTACTGCCATTCAAGAAATAATCCCCTAGTATCGTCACGGTAACAAACTACGGCAAGCCATTTTGATATCTACTATTTTACTGAATATGTGTTCCTTATATCAGAAAAAAACATGTTTTCTTTGTCTAAATGACCATTTCAAACGAAATGAGCTTCTCCACATCTAGAATAAACATTCTATGTCTACAAAATAATTTCAGATCTCCATATTCCTAATATTACTGGTCCTCATTGGTATTATTCTAACTATGAAAAAATATTTTTCAGATATCAAATATACATTTTCCGTCAAGCTGATAAATCTCAGAATGGCCACTTAAAGTCTAAACATTTCTAGATATATAAAACCTAATTCTTACAAATATATATATTTTTATTTGTTTCATAAAATTCAGTTTCTGGTACAAAAATGTAATTTAGAAAATATTTAATTCCAGTTAGGTCTAGGAGTGTGATTCTGATCAGGAACAATCTTATTTTAGTGATCTACTAATGGAACAACAGAAGTGTTTTTAATAAATGCTAAATCGGCCTGCCATATTACACTTCATATAAATTACTCATTAAGTGGAGCAACAATCTTCTCCCTCTCCATCTTCCTCCCCTCTGCAGCTGTAGAACTGTTTCTCTGTCCTTTAAACAGTCTCCTTTTTATGTTTTTGCATTTCTGCATTAAAATCTCTAGTTCCAGTGGGGTGAAATAGGCACTTCCTGTTGCCTGTTGTCATGGTAACTGGTTGAATCGCTCCACTCATAAAGACTTTTCATACGCACATGTTTACTCTGAGTGGACCTAGTTTAAACTGATTAAACTCATTTATAGCAGCCACTGTAAAACCAAATAGTCAAGTTCCCGACTTTAGGCTAGATAGATAGATCTAGAGATGAGGATTTGAATCTGAGTTTGTTAAACCTGCTTTGTGAAACGGACCCCAGATATGTTGAATTTATTGATGTCTTTGTTTTATAGTGAGTTGTGGAATTTTCCCCCATTGTATGATTTTTCAAACTGTTCGGAACCAGCTGATCTGGGCCCCTTTGGAGCCAAAGGGGCTGGTTGTCATGGAAACTGAAGCTATGGGATAGTGATGGCGTAAAAGACAAGCAGGTAGTCTGTCTGCCCAGGTGGGGGCAGCAGTTTGCACATGCTCAGTGTGATCTGTGTCAGACTGACCTCTGAGCTGCTGCTGGACTGCTGGCTGTCAGGAGCACCATCCCTTTCGTCTCCCTCTGCAAGGCTCATCCTTCTGGAGAAATCCTCCTCCTGGAGCACAAACAGCATAAGCCTGAGCTTCCATCAGCTGATCTTCAGCTGGACTCTGCTCACCTCAACCTTGCAGGCAGGGAGCTT
>NW_015150837.1:0-35756 GCF_000732505.1 Cyprinodon variegatus
AATGGAGGGCTGTGCGGCCCTCCAGAAAAAAAAAAAACACCCCACACCATTACTGACCCACTGCCAAACCAGTCAGGCTGAAGGATTTTGCATGCAGCAGATCGCTCACCATGGTGTCATCAGACTCCTTCACGTCTGTCACATGTACTCAATATGAACCTGCTTTCATCTGAAGAGCACAGGGCGCCACCAGTGGTGAATTTGCCAATCCTGCTGTTCTCTGGCAAATGCTAAATGTAATGCAGAGAGTTGGGCTGTGGACATCGGGCCCTGATACCATCCACATGGAGTTGGTTTCTTAGCATTTGTGCAGACACATGTATGTTTGTGGCCAGCATTAAGTCATTTTACTGCACTACCTGATCTACTTGTGTGGGTTTTAGAGTCCGTCTGATGCTACCACGAGTGTGAAAGCACCAGTGACTTAATATAAGTCACTGGTGACTTAATATAAGCCATAAAGCATAGGTACTGAGAATTGGTCTGTTGTTCCGCCTCCTTTATTGAATGTGTCTTGCTAATTGCCAATCATTTCCACCTGTTGTCTATTACATTTGCAGAACAGCACGTGAAATTGATTGTCAATCCGTGTTGCTTTCTAAGTTTGACTTCACTGATGTTTGATTTATTGAAGTTATATTGTGTTGTGTATGTGTTCCCTTATTTTTTTAAGCAGTGTATATTTGCATATGAACTTCCAGCTCCCTTCTACTGGGCCTCCCTTCACCTCCTCTCCCACAGTGAATGGTCAGGGATAAAGTAATGATCCCATTTCACCAACGCATCTAATACCACCCACCATAACCTCATCATTAAACAAGGAGAGAACGCAGCCCTGTTTAGTTCACAGGTCACCCAGGACGACCAATCTCAGTGAGATGCTTATCGCACACAGCTGAATCTGAGAGGCGTTAATTAGGCGAGTGTGTACGTGGGAGTGAATAAAGGGAGACAAAAGAAAAAGAACAAAATATGCAAGAGAGACGGATGTGTGCATTCATCCAAGTAACATATATTCCTATATCTTCTGCATCCCCCCCAGGATAATGTATGATAAGGTATGCCATTAATTGGGCTATTAGCCATGCAGCTGAGCTCATGAGCGATGCCCCCTGTCAGTCACTAAGGGGTTACAAGCGAGGTTATCTTTTAAGGGTCAAAGACCTCTTGTTTATATTTGACTGAGTTTCCCCAAGGGGACAACTATAAAAAAATTAAACCCATAGCTCCACCTTTACATTTTAAAACAATGCTGATAAAGCCGTAACACACAGTATTATTACAAAACCAATTAATCTTTAGCATTAATCTCTTTATACCTGCTTAAATAATGCTTTAACTCTTCCCCACAAAGACTGTTCTTTAAAATCAGACTGTGTTGGTTAAAGGTGCCAGCTCTCTGCTCCCAAAACAGAGGATTAATCACTTATTGCTCGTCTGCGGTGGCACACTTCGTCACCAAAGCGGCCAAACATGACTGAACTTTCACACAGCACCCGACTCCTTTTGAAGTTGAGCATTGTGTAACCTAATAAGCTACCGTTTTCTCAAAACATCTGCTTGTCAACCTGGCTTTCAACTCTGTGCCTTTGCCAACCAACCTAAAGTCTGCGTGTGTGTGTGTGTGTGTTCGGATGTGTGTGGTGGGGATTTACAGATGGGAAGAAAGAAAAACAGCAAACTCTCCTTTTGAATCCTCCCTTTGAGGAACAAGGTGCAATTATGGTCAAATGATTGTAATATTTCAGCGTGTAACACAATCGAGAAGAAAAGCTTTTTATTCTGTTGTGTAAACACCACTTAACTGTGTTTTGGATCTTTAAGCTTGCGAAGGGAAAAGTGCTTGAACTTCCAAAAACATTTTTGCTGAATGACAAAGTTTTAAAGGAAGCTATAACTCTGTTTGGAGAGATGAATTAGCCTTGATTTAAATGGGCTGAGGTGACATCTTCTGATGTTAAACACATGGGCCTAAAAAACAAACTGGGAGGAAAATCAAAGAGGACAAGATGTAGTGACTGGGGATCACAGGAGAGGGGAGATTATAAGAAAATATAAGAAACTGAGAAAACAGATGTTTTACGTGAATATCTGCTCTTGCTCTGCAGACCAAAGCACTACAGTACACAGCAGGAATAAGGCAGCTATGGCAACCTGAGCCACAATAGCCCTGGGCTCTAACGAAGTGGGCTGCTCTTTTTTTTCCCTTCAATGTGGTTTTGATAAAAGCCAGTTTGAAGGAAGTAAAGGCTTGAACTGATCAGGTTGTGCTGTGTTCTTGAAACAATATTTTCCTCTACTTTGATTTGTTTAAGTCATGAAAAACTGCATAAAAAAGACTGATAATATCTAAACCTTTCTGTACCCAGAATAATTTACAGCGATCAGCTGGAGACTAGAAGTCGTGGATTCTATGCTGTAGATGTTACTGTTCAGCGGGTTTAAGTATATAAGTAAATATTTTGATGATACCAAATATCAACCTTGCCTGCCTTGGGCCATCCAGCCAAAAGTAAATTCACAAGAAATGATTAATCTATACACACATACATGAGCCATTTCTTTTAAATATGAAATGTAAAAGCTCTAAAGTGCCAAATTCAAATCTATGGAAGCCCGTTTGATTTTTGTTCAGGCTGCAAGAGAAAGAAGCAATTTAACTAGATAACGCTAGCTGTAGTTATAGCTGTGGCGTTTTTATATTTCAAATAAGATTTGTTCGAACCTTCATAAAATTTTATGCGGTTTAAAAAAATTAATGTGGTGTCTAAAAAAAAATGGTGCATCAGAAGTAAAAACAAAGAGGAGAAACAAAAGAGCTTTAACAGCAACAGGAAGGCTTGCAGGATTACATAGCGTCTATTATTTGATGTTGTTCTTTTTTAGTCTATCTGCATTGGAATATGAGGCATCTGGAAAGGTTGGTGGCCAGGACTCTAAGGAAATGAATATTTACAAAAACAAAGTTATTACAGCCAACAAAGTTAATTGCTAATTAAAACTAAAAGTGCTAAAGAATCCAAAAGTCCAGATGGCAAATACACAGT
This sequence comes from Cyprinodon variegatus, assembly GCF_000732505.1. Lineage (NCBI taxonomy): Eukaryota > Metazoa > Chordata > Actinopteri > Cyprinodontiformes > Cyprinodontidae > Cyprinodon > Cyprinodon variegatus. The sequence continues at coordinate 3,048 of NW_015150837.1, forward strand.
ACAAAAAAAATAAAATAAAAAATAAAATCAACAGTATATCTATATATAAGCAGTATAAACTGAGAGGTTGAAAGGTTTAGTCTAAATCTGGATTCTGTGAGAGTGCCTTCTTGTGGTCAGAAGGTAGCGTTGCTGGTGACTGTCGCAGAATAAACATATTGAAATTAAATTAAACTGAATCAGAGCATCTTGAAGGATAAATACTGTAATCTACAAGCAGGATCAAAAATTGAGCACCACTTGTTGGGCCATGTAGAATAAAAAGCCCTCTGTTATTAAGTTACCGTATATCACACAAAAACCATAGCCTTAGCTATCAGTATGCGAGTATTAATCTTCTAGGGATACAATTCCTTTGTGAACTAAACTTAACAATATCCTAAAACACTGTATGGCTGTAACCTTTCATGTTAACAAGTCAACGCGCTGTGGACAGTGTCATTTTAGAAACACCAACTAATCAAAATTGGAAGTAACCCCATTTATCACTGCTGTGTGGATTTATGCACTAATAATATTATGCTGTGTAATATTTTGTAGTTACATGCCAATATAGCACATATAGCTGTGTTTAAGATGTTTGAAGTCACAAAGGGAGACTGAAGCATCATAATTGACCGTGGAGAAAGAAATGACAGAAAAAAATCTGGTTTATGTGACAATTGCAATATTTACCATTAATGTCAATATTATGCGGTTTCCTGATATATTGTCTGCTAGGAAGCAGATAACCAAACTGAAAAACTAAAAAAAAAAAAACTGGCCTCCCAAAGAACCGAAAAAAAAACAATCCTTGCAATTAAAAAAAAAAAGGCCCAAATTTCCCCCAAAAAAAATATATATATATATCTTATTCCCATGTTAGGTTTGGTAATATAAACTTCTGTTGTGCATATGTGGATTTATTTTTCAAACTGATCATAACTTTATGTTAGTCCAGGGGCTGTGGAGAAAAGGCTGCAGGTAAAAATTCCTTGCCTCCCCCTCATCTGTGTGTTCTGTGACAAAGTTGGGTGGAAAAGAGAAATATTAAACGAAGGGAAGGTCAGAAGAAGGCAGGAGAAAGGAAACTGATTACCTGGGCAGACTTGGCAAGCTTCTGACTGTGCTCCTTCTCAATCTGCTTCAACCTGCTGTTTGTCTGCAACAAGAAAGAGGAGAGGGGCGGGTGTGAGAAAGAGATATGCAGGCAGGTGGATGGAGGGACACAAAGAGACATGACTGAGAGGTGAAATTCAATCTTTAGTTAGGAAGTGCACAGAGACACATTGCCCTCCCCAAACTGATCCGCTCTCTCTCCCACACACAAACACACCAATGTTGACCTCTATCTGTTGGCAATGTGTCCCTGTGGCCCCCTGGCACCGCTCCAACCTTAACGCCTGTGTGTGCCAGAAGGTAGTGACGGCCACGCTGCCCAGAGGGTACTGGTCTCTTTTCATCTCCAACCAACAGTCCATCACTTAACAAGAAAGGAGGTGTTGGAGGGGTGAATTAAAATGTTGCTGCCAATTAGCCCCAGAGGAAAAAAAAAAAAAAGAATGTGATGATGGAGTAAGCTTCAGGACTGTTGTAACAGTTTGTTAGATCAGTTCTGATCTTATTTCTTTTCTTTTTTTATTTGTTTTAACATCTATAAGTTGAATACAATGCTCTAGATAATGCATATTAAATGCAGACTTAAGTATTTCCACATGTCCTTAAAAAATTGATGTTTGGGCTTTTAGTTCATAGTTGTATCAATTTCAAAGTCTAAAATCAATGTAAAACAGGAAAGAAACAAACGACTACAGAGACAGCAGCTCAAACAAACAGAAAAGGGATGCCTTTATGTGAAGAACACCAAATATAATTCAATTTACGGTTTATAATACGTGTGGTTGAAAGGGAGCCAAAATATTGCTTATTTGGCTCATATAATAAAAAAAAAACAATTTAGTGAGCAGGTATAACGTTGGTTTAATAATGTGATCATGAACTTCAGCAGATGTTTTGTATTGATAGGGGACAAAAAAAGTAAAGCACATTTTCATGATTTAGAAACTGTGCTCACAAACATCAATGTTTGACAATACCTGTCTTGAATTGGGGCATACTTTAAAGCAAAGTTTGCAAAAATAAAGGTTACACAAATAGGCAAGATTTGTCTTAAAAAAAAAATAAAAACAGCCATACATTAAGTTGATTTATTGGTGTTGGAGATGGTAACTGTTGTAAAGCAAACAATCAGATTTTACCAGCGACAGGTAGTAGGAAGTATAAAGGCTGGACACCAAAGGCTCTTTTTTGATCAGGAAACAGTTTAATTCAAGGAGATTTTGTGTTGAAATCCACGACATGATCTGTAATTAATGATACAAAGATTTATTTAAAATTTTTCTGCCAAACATGTTTACATTTTTACGGCTTGTCGCTCTCAAATATAAGATGAACCATTTGAAAATATATTTTTTAATTTCTTTAAATCAGTAGTAATCTATGGCTTCTTTTGGTAGAAACAGAATAATTACACCAGGACACTTCATGGTCATAACCCTGGAGTCCTAACAGACAGATAACTCTGGAGCAAACACTGCTCTATTGAACACACCCCTTACAGCCATCAACACCTAAGCTGCATTCAGCCTCTGCCCCCAATCCAAACACTTCCTGACAAACACCGCCGTCCGCTCTGAACGGACACACCTGTCACCATGGCTACAAAGAGCCGTCACCAAGGACACAGACCTGTCTTCCTGTGCCAGGATTCTTTGAGTGGCGGCCCCGCTTGTCCCTAGGGGCCCTGCTGCACCTGATGAGAGCCGGGAGGACAAAGAAGGGTGGAGGAAAAAAAAAAAAAAAGCAGAAAAAGAAATGTGCATGTGGGAGAGGGGAGGTGCAAATAGGGCTCTTATTCTTTACATTTGATGTATTTGTTTGCTCCTTTTGACTGTGGCAGCGCTGCAGCTTTGCTGAATAAAACTCTGGTTGTCAGTTTATAAGACAAATTTGGCAGGAGGTGAGATTTCTTAACCGTTTCTTTCAGAGGCACTAGTTTTGCAGTCTAAATGAAAGCAAAAAGATGAGACATAAACGCGGCTGAGCAGCAAAAAAATATACTTCATTTCAATTGGTTGTGAATTAATGAGGCGCTTGCTGTACTGTAAATGACTTGGCCTCACATCTAAACACATTCACAGAGACACACTGCCATACTGACAAGCAAACGGGCTCAGATGTTTCATAAAAACATAAAGAGGCAGCTACTAGCCTATTCCCTTTACTTACAGTCACCCAAGGGAAGGCGGCAGACAGCACTGTGCAACATCAAGCATTATAGAAACCAAGCATCTAAATACACATTAAGAAATGGCTGGGAGTAGACCGAGATGTGGATGGAACATGTGAAGAGAACAACAACAAAAAAAATGGCCCCGCTGGACTGTGAAAAACAGAGCTAAATTAAAAGCCCAGCCATATGTGTGTGAGTCTGGAAGAATTTTCAAAGAGACTACCTGTGCCCTGCCAAAGGCATTTTTGTGCTGAAGGCACTTTGAGGCTGTATCAGGCTCTTCAATCGCCTCTTAATCCTGGCGGTGTGGAGTGCAGCTGCTTTGAAGTATGTGTGTGTACAGATACCTTGTGGATGTGTGTGTGTGCGTTAAAGAGAGTGGAAGTAGATCTGAAGGCAAGGCATGCACCACTTATGAGAACTTAATTAATAATCTGCAGTGGGAGTCAGGCCAAACGCACACATACACAGACAGACAAAAGGACGCGCTACACAAAGACTGACAGGAGTGGCAGAGGGACAACTTTCTCCAACATGCAAAGACTTAAGTCACAGTTGCTCAAACACCTAATGGACAAACAGAGGGTCTGAGTTTGATCCACAGCCGTTTAGAAAAGGTCCACTCAAGGTGTGCATTCCAGGAACGCTTTATTGAATTGCTGCTACAGGCAGGTAAGAATTTCTCTGTAGAGCTGTGTGCCAACACATGTTAACTTCTGGAGTTTGTGGGAGCGAAAATAAACCGATCTCTTTTCATAGAGCTTTGAAAAAAAAATCTAATAGATTTATTTCTACTTTTTCTGAAGGATAAACTCTCAAAACGACACACAAAATGTATGTGATGTCACCTAAATACACTTGTTACATGCCCAGGTAACAAAACTGTCATGTAATCTGCTCTGAGGTGTACTGTAATTCCCTCAACTGATCTCCCTACAGTGCAGAAGTAGTGGTTGAAAATTTGAATGACATTTAAAGCAAAGGGTTAAGTTAAAAAAAAACAGAGGACAATCTATGGCGGCCACATCAAAAGATGTTTGTCATATCAAAACAAACAGTAAGAATTATAGCATTAGCCTGGCAGACGAACAAATTAGTCTGTAAAAATTCCTAAGATAGTAGAAGCCAGACATAAGCTGCATGAGTCAGTTAAGAGATGCGTTTACAAACAAAGAAAATAATATCTATTTATTTCATTTAATATTTTTATGGTAATCCTCTGTAACTATACAAAAGTTTAATGGAAGTTACCTTATGTTGCAGCAGAAATAACAAAATTTTGAAATATAAATCTTCCTGAACTTTGCTGACCTAAATTGGGACTGACAAAAAACAGTTTTCTCATTTTGTAATGTAGTTTGATTTTCATTTAAAAAAAGCAATGTATTGATATATGTTTGATGGGTATCATGGTGAGATGCAAAAAGAGAACAAATTATGCTGTAAAATACATTCAAAAAAAATAAAAAAGTACCCACTGTTTTTCAGTGTAGTCCTGTTTCTCTGACTGTGACTAAATGTATGCCCTCTGTTTCATCCTCTGACATGGGACCTGGCTCGGAGATCGTCTGCCTGGCTGTGTTTTTCATGGACAGGGCCGCCCTTTACAGCTGCTTTTTGTATGTCTGCTTCTGTCTCCTTGAACCCCAGTTGACCTCAGCAGATGGCCGCTCACACTGAGCCTGGTTCTAATGGAGGCTTCTTTCTGTTAAAAGGGAGTTTTTCCCCTCCACTGTCACTACAACCATGCTAGGTGTGAAGTATTGTCTTTGAGTCAATGAGTCAATGTAATCAACTGGATTTCCTTAGACAGAAAACTTTGTATAAATTTGACTGTATGATCTGGTTGAATTGTCTCTGCAAAGTGCCTTTAGACAATGTCTGTTGTCCATTGGCGCTATATAAATAAACTGAATTAAAATGAAACATGGCAAAGGGTTATGGTGTCCTATACTATTTAAACCCAGAGAGGAACATGTGTTCAACCTTTTGTACTGAGAGGCTGACACTTTTAGCAGAGATCCTCCTCTGCACATTAACCGATGTGAAGCTACACAGCATTCTGGAGTAGCAAACAAGCAAACCAGGCTCACTGTTACTGCCTGACAAGTTGTTATCGCAACCAATACATCAAGCTTTGCCTTGTTAAAGATAATATGCTTCCTTAAAAAGAATACAACATACAAAATATTACAGGTGTTCATTACAGTTACAGATCAGCAGATTTTAAACTGACAGTGACAGTTATTTCACAATAACTAATCAAAATCCATTCTGGCTTTAAAAACCTTTTCATATTAATAATAGTGTTGTACTCACACCTGTACTTTTGTTGTTTCACTGCACAAAAAACACTATCTAGAGATGGTTGTAATAACTGAAAGCCTATGATGAAAAATGTTTGCAGTTTTGCACACAATCTCCTCATTAACTTTTAGCCTAAAAAATGTCTTGATAGCTCGAGTTTTTCCTCCCAAGTATCCTCAGGTTGTATTCAGCTTTATTCACCAACTCTGCTTAATGGGAGGCTTTACCATAAAGTCTAAAAGGCTAGGGTTAAATGTTTCTCTATAATCTGTTGTTTCCCCTGTTTACAAAAAGCTGTATATTACACACTAGGGATGTAATTTATGGTGGTTGTCTGTGGAAAAAACAAAAAAACAAACGAAAATCCATATTTAAAAAGATCACTTTTTTGTCTTCCATCAAGCCTCTCCAATGGCAGCTGTGTTTGGAAGCACTGAGAATGACTCTGTTTGTCGCACATGTCTCTCGTAATGATTTGAGTTCAATCTGCTTGCGAGGGAGAGCTGGGAGATGTTATTTGCTCGTTTGTCTGTAATCATCCTAGTCTTTCCCCGCACATCTTTGAGAGTCAGTGCAAGAGAGGGGAGTTGGTGCTGTAATGACAAGAGGCTTTATTTTGCATTTCACAGTTTGCCATCAATGCCTGTCAGTAGTGATTTGCTTCATGCACGCTGCTCAGTGTCAGCCTTCGTCGCGCAGAGTACAGAAATAATGCGGGCGTATGCGGATAAACATACATCAAATGCTCAGTGATCATACACAGCTGCTTCTTGATTTCACAAAAACCAATTATACTCATTCCCATCAGTGTGAAAGGACATGAAATCTGACCTACATCATAAGGTCATGAAATTCAGCTAGAGGCTTTAAACTCTGCTGAATTTGAAACTGTAACTCAAGCAGGTGGTCTGACATTTAGGAATATGTTGTAGTCATGGTTTCTGCTCCAGCATTTTGATTCAAACAGCCAATGAACGCTGAGTAGACCATGATGGCATTCTGGGTATCTGGTTTTCAGTGCAGGTTGACCTTGATTTTTACCACTTCATATCCCCATGCCTGCTTTGATTGGTAACAGTACTGATGTTGAGATGCAGGCTGGATTTGAGAGGAATTTTGAACTCACCCAGCATGTCCCACTTAAAACTCCACTTCAAACCAAAGTGTAATCTGTAGCATGCAACAAGCCTGACGCCATGTCCTAATGCGATTGGGAAAGTGTGTCGCTTCCCTCCCTCCTCTTGGATGACTTCAAAAAGTGAGCAAGGGAGCTGTAGTTTTCTATTTTTTTTTTAGGGGGACGGCAGAGTCTTTACTTTGACTCTTTCATCTGCAGGCTGACTCACTCTCTCCTCCCTTTCTTTTGCTCTGCCGTTTGGCCCAATTGGTGTACAAAACAGACAAACAGGCTCACATAGGTCTGAGCATGCGTACTTGTGAAAATACTCACTGATCATACATTCAGGCACACAGATCTAAAAAACAAAAATAAAAAAAATAGATGCCCTTTAACAAACAGAGTAAAGTTTAGGTCCTAAAATCAGATTCCTCGCTCTGCCACCCGTTTTATTGTCTCGCTGTAAGTCTGTCAGAGTAAGCTGAATGTGGGCCTTCTTTGATCATCCCCCAGCCAATGTTTTTTTCTCCTCTTCCCCTAATCCATGACCGACTGAATAATATGATTTGGTGCATCTCCAAATGGCAGCGGACCAGACAATTTAGTCAGCTGTAACACAGACCTACCAATGACGACAACAATGACAACAACCACGTACCACCACCTTCAGGCTGAAGGAGTGAACTTCTTAGGGGGGGTCAGGATCAAAGCTGAATGGATTAATTTGGATGTTAATGACATAAACATCACTTTAGTTTAAGCCTCTAAATCCTGACTTGTAACAACAAAGATATGTAAACATTTAGGACAACAAACAGGGTAAGACAGGTACTGTAAATGAGGTAGGCACAGTTTTAGAGACTTTATAAGAAAGCCCAGAGATGGAGGTCTACAGAGCTTAGAGGTTTCTATGTCAGGATCCTTTCTCAGCAACCAGAACAATTTTCTAGGGCCATTATTCTAATTACATATTTTAATACTTCAAAACCTTAATTACAGCAAAAGGTAGTTCAATAAAGTTTTCTCTTGGAGGCTCAGAACAAAAAAGTAAAAACTGTATGTTTTTCAATTTAACTTTATTGTCACTGTCACAAGAACAACGAAATCTTTAAAAAAGTGCCACCGATCAGTGCATATGCTTACAAACAAAAAAAACAAAATCACTGTCACCACCATTTACACATAATATAAGAAATAAATAACAATAACTGATACAAAACAAATAATAAGAATAGTACATTCTCACACACATCATCCATGATGATTATTGGTTATTTTCGGTTGCATTTAGTTTTGTTATTGCTTTCTACTTCATGGTGGAGCCTAAGTTTGCGCAGTCTAATAAAAACTAATTTAGCTTAAAACAATCTTGTCAAGTTTGTAGCTGTAACATAAAAGTTGGTACTTTTAGAAGAAGCTGTTAAACTATGCTTCAGCCACCAAGAATCAACTTAGTGATGCCAAAGTCCTGCTACATTACGTTTTTGTTGATAAGTTTTCTAATGACTGCAGCACTACATTCCCAGTGAAAAGGGAAAATCTTGAGAAGAGAGGCAGTGATTGATTAATAGGACCATTATTTATCTAATTAAGAAGAGAAAGTCACAGGTTTTGGCTTTTTAACAGAGCTGCACATTCTGATCTTAAAACGACCAATAAAACTACTGTACCTTGGGTGGTCTGATCAAACGTGTGCAGTTCCAAATAAACACAGCAATACAAAATGTTCAGAGCACATTAAAAAATAATCTGTCAAACCTCGCTAAAGTGTCAGGGAATCCTGCAGTCACGCATGGAAAATTGCATGAAAGCCGAGAATCTGGGGTCACTAAAAACAAGAGTAATAAACAAATAGTTTTCCTGATGCAAACAACTCACAGGATGTTTTAAAAGCACAATGAACCAAGAGTTTGCTGCAATCCTCTCATCTAGCTTTTCAAGCTCAAAATAGAAACTTATTTCTGTATTTTAAAAATCCACAAATTCTTTTTTATCTACCCTTTGTACACACAGCATTAAAACAACTCAACAACAATATGAAATTAATTAGTGTTACTCATCAAACATTAAACCATGTTGGATAAAAAAAATAAATAAGTGTAAACATTTCATTTCGGTGGTCAAAGTCAGACACTCTTGGTGGAGAAAGAGTGTCTAACTTCTTAAAAGCCCTGGAGCTCAGAGCCTTGGTTACACATTTAGGACTTAATCACTTGTGTGGGAGTAAACAGACATACTGCAAGGGTGAAGCTTTTAAACCTTTCTTATTTAGGGGAAACTGGTATATGTCATGCCATAATGAGTATTTTCATGTCCCAAACCTCTCTTGTAGTCTAGCTAAATGGAGCCTGGTAAACACAGACAATCAAGGTCAGAGTATATCATGACTTTATAAAAGCATTGATTCAAAACTGCACCTTTTTCAAGATGTTATCTTGCAAAATTCTTTGATAAGATGCAAGATTTAAAGCAAATAGGACCTGAGATTAATCCAGTCGTTTGGTGCATAAGGAAAGTTATTGCTGCACAATGTCAGGCTGCTGGTTGAAAGCTGGATACATTGTTTTAAAAGTATTGCTGATATGTTAGTTTATCTGTTGACTGCAGGCTCTACCTGAGCAGATACCTTTACAAAATAACCAGCGAAGCTCATTTAGTTAGACTCCCAGTAAAATGCAGAATGACAAAACCAAAGAATTAACTGCTCTAAAATAACTACCCTGGCCAACCGGACTGAATATTCAGTCTGATAAAGCCCCGTTTACTCCGAACAGATCTCGCCGGATCAATCACAGCGTAGGAAACCCCGGTTATTATGATGCATTATTCTCAGCACCAGCATTACCCATAATGCAGCAGCATTTTTCTGCTAGCATAACAACAGGCTGGTGACTAACAGGCAGGGTTTTTACAGGAATGAGTAGCTCTTATATAATGCTTTTTAATGCTCTCAGAAATTAATTTAATGCCATCAACAAGTACCCATGAACATATATACACGGCAAAATCCTTCATCTTTTCTGTCGACAGGCTGCAGCCATGTCCCGAATTCCTCGTTTTCGAGCCACTTTTGTTTAAATGAGAATTTTCCCATTCTCTAGCTTTTTCTCTGCCTTGAGCTTCTTTTCCGAACATACAGCTTTACGATCAACCGGAAACAGTTCCGCACAAATATATCATGATATAATATATCTGACGAAGAAAAGGTGCATGGGATATATACAGTATATACAGTGCGTCCACATATGACAGTTTCTCTTTTTGTTTCAGTAGCATTCTTATACAGGGTTATTGCACAGGGTGTTTACATGGGTATTAATATGGATGGATATTTATATTTATATATATAGTAATTGCACTGGGTCTCAAATATAGAGATACAGATTATTGCACAGGGCATCAAATAGTAATTGCAAATTATACATTGCTCAAGTTATTTCCGTTGTAGTGTCGCATCGTAGAGTATTGTTGTAGCAGGGATCAATGGCCTGGGATAGCGCTCCTTTTTACAAATGGTGTAAAAGTCTTTCACTTAAGGAGCTGCTAAATTAAAAACAGTTTGTGTCTGTTGTTCCAGTTGTTTCATGAACACATCTCAGTTTGCACCTGCTTTGTAGATCAGCATTGTGCCTGCTAACAAGTTTGCCTGCTTTAATACATCCAATTGTTTTGAAGATCTGGCCCTATGCAGTTCAGAGAAAGTAAGAATAGTTGCTTCTCTGTTTTAAATAAAATTCATTGGAATCCTCTGATATGTAAACAAAAATCTTAGATTAATGTGAAACCGTAATGTTTTACTAAAAGCTTTTAAACATTTAGGGTTCATACCCAGGATACCTGGAATTGGCCAAATAAGCTGTGAAAAGGAAGAGAAGATTTGCTTAAAAGATGACATATACATCCACGAGTCAACATCATTTACATTGAAGTTCTTTTTAGGTAATTGTAGTATAACTGCAACAAATGCATTCCACTAATACGCCCAAGTACGAAGGCATGTATTGACAAGCACACACAGAGTCGTACACAAACAACTGTAGATTTCTTTTTTAGGATCTAATCTTCTCTGGCAGTTCAAAGAGCGCTCCTCTCCAGGCTTGAGCTAATATGAATACAAGGTTCCAGACGTTATTCATTTCCTCAGACCTGAAGCCCCTTGATCTTTTGTCTCACATTAGCTCAGTTCTCTACTTCTGATACCAATTGTACTGTTGTATTGCATAAAGAAGTTGAACTCCCCAAACAAGAATTTGAGCCCCTGTTAGACACTGCAATCATCAACTCTCTTTCATACACTTGAAAAAGAATGCAATGTGAATTCATACATTTATACAGGATAGGAAGTGTTTCCAAACTGGAAAGCTCAGATTCCTGGTCAAGACTTAGCTTCTTACAGACACCTGATGTTCTGAGCTTTGCCATAACACCATAAGAGAGAGGTGAGGATATAGAGGGAGACATAAAGATGAAGGTTGGAAGTGTGCTGCAGAGAAAGAAAGTTAGATAAGGAGGCGGTGTGGGTGAGAGGTAGGATTCCTGCTCACTGTAGCCTGGAGATGAGGTGTTTTATCAGGCACAGAGGCTGTCTCACAGTCCCCCTCATTGCAGCACGGGTGATTAAGAGGTCTGAGGTTATGTGTACTCATTCTCACCCCAGAACATAGCTGCACACACACTCACACACAAAAAGCCACAGATAAAACTTCAATAGCGTCACAACTTTCCCTCAGCCTGCCTCCATCAGTTTTCTCTCCCTGCTTTGTTTCTGGAGCAGATCAAATGTGAGGGACTATCTCACAGTCTGGTCTTATTTCCTCTGATTCTTCTGTTTCTCATTATTTCATTGCAAAAGCTTTGACAGCATACTCCCAATAACATCCACCACAACATCCAGGAATCTCTTTTCTCTCCTCTGCCGATCCCTTAAACTTGCGTTTTTGATGAGAATCCTTTCATGGATTTAATGGATTTCTTCCACCCTTTTTTCCATCAAAATCTGGAAGATGTGTTGAGCAAAAAAAAAAAAAAAAAAACAGCCCTGCTTCTACTATCAAGAGCAAAGTGGACTGCATAGGACAGCATTTCTGTTGGCATCAAAAGACGGAGAAATGTTTAGCTTACAAACAGGGCATTCCAGTCAATATGGATCTGAGGCTGACTGAATTCAGTCTCATGGGTGCAATGACAAAGTAAAACTTTTCCTTTCCTCATCTGATGCCAAACCGGGAGAAAGATTAGAAAATACAAAAAAAAAAATAAAAAAAAAAAAAAAAGAGGAAAGGGGAGTTATGATGCTCAACCTTTGCTGAGGCTGTTTTCAAAGCAACTTCCTTTTGCTGCCAAAAAAAGGAGAGAAAACTCATTAATCTTTTGTACGAAAAGTGAAAGTTGCACACAGTGGGTAGCGTTATCAGTCAGAGTTCAACACTCAGCTGCACTGCTTTGAATTCTCTCCAGATGGCCTAACAACTGGGGCTTGGTTTTCCCTGCATACACAAAAAGATGCATGGCGGGGGAGATGAACTGCTAGTAACACTGCAGCTTTCACATACCTAAAGAAGGAAAAAAAAGGTGAAACCCCTTTTCAGGATTTTTATTCTGTGTGCCATATGGAGCCAAAATGGCGCCTCCGTGTTTTGGAGGTCGGAGCATTCCGGAGTTAATGCTGTGCAGCTGATGTGGATGGTGTCTAATGAAAAACGCTCTCGTTGGTGGATCCTGTGGCGGGATTAGGTTCTGATCAGCACCACCTTAGGTCAACATCCTGTTGGACTAGCAAAGATTATGAGAGATTTTGCAAAGTGGGTTCAGTTACGAATGTGGACAGACTAAATGAGACAGAGATAAAGCAAGAAAAAAATTGACATAGGATTCAGTCCTGAAGATAGCAGCTGGTTGAAGTATCCACACATTTGGTTCCGTTTCAGAATTTGTCTTATAATAACCACAGAGTTGAGTCCTTTAATTGGTCTTTGGCACAAAGTAGTGCATATTTTTTCAAACAAAAAGAGAATGATTGTTTTCATGTTTGAAATGAATATTGTGTAAGAATTACTATCATCTAGCACGTTGTGCCTCAAACACATATTACGGCAATGGTAGCTGCCATGTGTCAAACAGCCTCAGCAGCGTAGATGTAACTATGACATCTGAAAAGGAAGTGAAATCTCTACAAACTGGGATTTAATTAGATTTACCATGGCTTTGAAAGCTACTAAACCATTGCAAACATACAGTTCTGTACCAACAAGATTGGTATATGTTTGCAGGATCTACTTTTATAATTTCTATAGTAACCAGCAACACTGTCGAAAAAGTTAGCTTTAGGCTAATTTAGACAGTAGAGTTCACTTACTAGGAGACACGTGGCAATTTCCATGTCTCATTTAAAATCTTTCTCCTGTGTTAGCTCTTTCCACCTAGAAAAGGCTTGTCTGATGTTTATCCTTTTTTTTTATGTCTCAGGTTCCGTTGTCTTTAAAGTTTACTTTCTTGGGGATGGTGAAACCGTCATATGCATGGTCATGTATTGTGGTGCAATAGCGCAAAACTTTCAGTTTGGTTTAGTGTCTCAAAATTATCTTCACCACTACCAAGACGGGGAAACGCATTTTAATTAAAAATGTATCTGATTATTAGTGGAGGTAACAATACACAAATAACACAGGTTGTAAATGCAGTCATCGAATTCAGGCAGTCAAACAGAAATTGTTAGACAATATCCCTTTAAGAGATAAAACCCTAAGGAAAAAAAGTGGGTGGTGCATATATCTTTTATAACAACAATCCAAAATAAAATCCAGTGCAATCAACTGCTAACTAGACTGCTAACAGGATTACTCTGTGTTAAATCTTATTCTTATTAGCAGCACTTTCTGAAGGCTTGGTTTAACAAACAAAACAGCATCATGGTGACCAAGGAAAGATCTGGGGATTTGTCTCCACACAGTTTTAAGGATAAAGAAAATATGCTTAAAATCAGGTTTGGGATGAAATGGTTTAATGGAAATTGAGAAAGGAAAGTGTGTGGCAGTAGGAGTTGCAACAAAAAGCCATACAGTAAGAAGTCTCTATTGTAAACATGTGGAAGGGGTTTCATAAGTGCTATGCTCTGATAAAACAGACGACGAACGTTTGGGCCTGAAATAAAAAAAAAACAAAAAAAACAATTATTGATTAAAAAAACAAAAAATCATCCCGATCCTGAAAACATGGTGGTGAATGCATCATGCTGTGGCGGATGCATTCCTTAACCCTTTAAAGCCTGATCCAAGAATAAAACAAAACAGAAAATTACTTTTTTTGGTTTGAATTCCTCATTTGCCCTTTTAACAAAATATGTAAAAAGAAAAAACAGAAATACATTTTTGATATTAATAATTTATTATTATGCGATAAGTCAAGACTATTTTTTGTGTAGTCTTCTACTGGCTGTTATCAGGTATATCTGATTGTGTACAATAGGATTTTGAGCAAAGTTTTTAGCATTCAATTATGCAAAAGGTGTCAGATGCAAAACATTTTGGAAACCGTATGTATCAAATATGATACATTTGGCATTATAGGGTTAAGTGGGAAAGGGTAGGTGCATGGTAGATGGAAATGTGGAGCCAGGCATAATTTAAATAAAGAAGAGGTGACAGCAGAAAGAAAAGAAGAAAATGATAATTTCAGGAAATGGCAACAGGAGCTCTGTAAAAGGTAGGGGTGGAACAGTTCACAAAATCCACGGTTCGGTTTGGTTCACGGTTCCATGGTCACGGTTTTCTGCTCGGTATATGTTGATTGTTAGGAAAATCTAAATAGCGAGGAGAACTCTGGGACCACAGAGTGGGTTGGAGATTTGTAAGCTCTGCAGTCTCTTCCTACTCTGTTGTATAGTACAACACGTGTTGCACAATGCTTGCACACTGTTGCACTTTTATCCACAACTTTCTTTCCGCCGTCATCATAGGTCACTCTAAATGCAAAGCGGTCCCATACAGCAGACCTATAAAGTGCTGCTGGCGCGTCTTCCAACTCCTGTTCTTTCCCACTCGCCATACCCACACAATTCTCCACAACTGATTTTTTTCTGCTACACCCGGCTACGCTGCTTCGCTTCTTCTTCTTGTTTACTACTGGTGGTTGGCTTTGGTCGCAGTACCGCCACCTTCTGCTCTGGAGTGTAAACGCTTCGCCTATGAGAAAATGGAGCAGCGCATGAACCGAACGCAACACACGCGAACCGAACCAAGACAGTCAAACCGAACGGTTCGGACGGTTTTCATAAACCGTTCCATCCGTATTAAAAGCTGCTTGGAATAAGTGGGGGATGAAGGCACATGACCCACTGCTTTAGATTTTAAATTGTAGATTTTAAAATGTAGTCTTTGTTAGCTTGTTACATAGAAATCCTGATCAAATAAGTGGTGACTGACAGGATGTGGAAAAAATTCAAAGGGTGTGAATACTTTTAATAGTCTCTTTTATAAAAGATACAAAATATATAGCTCCATAAGCTAAACTCTAAACCCAAGGCTAAAGAGGTTCAATGTGTAAGATCATGTGTAGGTGTTAAAAATGGCTGGAGGTGGAGAGGACTTCTGAAGGTTGAAGAAGAGGAGAAAAAAAACCTGAAACTAATCTTTAAGCACCACTAGGCAAACTGTAGCCACTAGGGACACTAGACCTATAACCTCTAGGATGAGAGCCGTGGAAGAACCTGGCAGCACTTCAAAATTTAAGTTTGAGAACCTGACAGCAGACCACTTAGGAGATTGAGAAGTCATGGAGTCACAGAAAAGACCACATTCATCCCTCTAGACTAAATCAGAGAACCAAAACTATGTCAGATCAGGTAAGGTAGCAACAACTTTTAGCTTAGTTACAGAGGGTACAGAAATTATTCAGACCCCTTTTTCCCATTTGCTAAAATAAAAAATTCATTTTATTTCTCATGACACTCAGCACTCCATCTTGACAGAAGAAACAGAAACGTTGAATCTTTTGCAAACTCATTAAAAAAGGAAAACCAAAATCTCAAATGATAATAAGTAATCCGACCCTTTGCTGTGACACTCATATCTAACTCACATGCTGTCCATTTCCTCTGATTCTCCTTGAGATTGTTCTGCTCCTTCATGGGTGTCCATCTGTGTTTAATTAAACTGATAGGACTTGAGTGGGAAAGGCACACACCTGCCTATATAAGACCTTACAACTCACTAGGGCTGGGTAAAAAATTCAATTCAATCGATTTTGGATCTATTCCTTTAAATTTTTGCAAAATCGATGAGTAGGGAATGAGATCGATTACTTCAATTGTGACATGCGCAATGTTCAACTTCAAATGAGCAGGCATGGCAAATGCCGACACAAGTAACACACAGCACAGCAAGCCATCCAAGTCTGATGTGTGGAACCCTTTTGGATTTAAAACAATAAAGATAATGTGCTGGATAAAACCAAAGTGGTTTGCAAGATCGGTCAAGCCGAGGTCAGTTATTGTAGAAACACTACAACAAACCTTCCGGAGGTAAACAAAAAAAATTGAAGGACTCGATAGCATTACCAGCAGATTCTTCTCAGGCAATAGGCTCTATGCACAGCTCCATTACTTCCTGAATTTAAGGCAGCTCCTTTGTTTCCTGTCTTTCATGATTGGATGCACTGATTAATCCAGGTGTGTATGACCTAAGTAACTGGCCAGACACACCTGGATTAATCAGTTCGTCCAGTAACGAAAGACAGGAAACAAAGGAGCTGCCTTAAATTCAGGAAGTAGTGGAGCTGTGCATAGAGCCCATTAGGATAAGAGAGGCCATATCTAACTTTTGGGTGCAAAGATTTATGCCCCTACTTTGTAGTGGAAAATAAAGGCTTCAAGCAGCTGGTTCATGTACATCTGACTGAAAACGTTATCCCAATGATCCCAAGCCACGCAGCTGCAAATATAGCCAATAGGTTGACGGAAGGTATAAACAAATAGGGGATGACCAGCAAACACCCTGTAGTTGTTACAAAAAAAACGCTGCAAATATGGTTTGTGCAGTGAAGATAATGCAGCTCATGCATGTCGGCTGCTTTTCCCACACATTGAACTTAGCCTCACACACAGGTCTAAAATTCATGTCATGTCTGCTTGCTCGCGTGAGGCTTCATTTTTGTTTCACATTTCACTAACTAGCACTTTTGAGACAGTTTTGTTTACATCTCAGCTTTAGACCGTCTAATTTACAAGTTTGCACTTTGTGTTTGATATGTCAGGAAAAAAAAATACATGAGTATTTTAAAACAGTTAAACCGCTTACATTAGTGCAAAAATAAATCGAAATTAATCAATTCGGAACTGTATAGATCGGAATCTGATGGATTTAGGATTTTGGTCAAAATACCCAGCCCTAGTGCTCACAGTGCATATCAGAATAAACAAGAATTATGAGGTCAAAGGAGCAGCCCAAGGAGCTCAGAGACAGAATTATGGTCAAGGTTACAAAATAATTTCTGCAGCACTCAAGGTTCCTAAGAGCACAGTGGCCTCCATAATCCTTAAACGGAAGAAGTTTGGGACGACCAGGACTCTTCCTAGACCTGCCCGCCCAGCCTGACTGAGCAATCGACGGAGAAGAGCCTTGGTGACAGAGGTAAAGAAGAACCCAAAGATCACTGTGACTGAGCTCCAGAGATGCAGTAAGGAGATGGGAGAAAGTCAACTATCCAACTATCCACAAAGTCAACTATCACTGAGGTTCTCCACCACTCGGGGCTTTATGGAAGAGTGGGCCGAAGAAAGCCTCTCCTCAGTGCAGTTATTTAGAGGGGTGTCAATACTACATAAACCAGAGAGGGCAGCAGAAAGGAAGCTCGGCAGGGAACAAAGCTAGATCGTGTAGCATAGCAGAACCTAACTTCACCTCTCATCAAATCATTGCCTCAGATTTTAATGTAAGCATGTTATGCATGAGTGTTTATATGATGGAGCAGGAGATTGGAACCTAGCATGAGATGATAGATTCTTAATTGAAAAATTAGATCTGGTAGAACTGATCATATCTGCAGTATTACAGGCAACAAAATAAAACCATTTTCCTCACATTAAAGGCCTTTAAATCCCATCTTCCCATGAAGTTGGGACCATTGTATTACACTTGTTCTGTGAGCCATGTCTGATGTTACTTATGAGAGAAAAGGGGGATATGTTTATCTTTTTCCAAATTATCATCATTTTACTTTCAACTTTGTTTTCAAACCAACTTATTTTAGTTTTTAGAAATTTATCGGGCTCAAAATAAGTGTATAAAATGGATGTGTCCTGTGTATGCATTCGTCAATGGGTGAAGAGGGGGTCGACTTGATTGTGATAAAAAAATGTATATAATTCACATCCTGTGACCCAAAAGCTGTGTGTGGGTAAGAATGCAGCTGTGTAAAAAAATCATGGTTTATCGAGATATCGAGGTTTATCCAGTGCTTTTTGAGCTTGCTATGCTCTCAGCCATCACAGCAGCTTACCGGGTGGTCTTTCCTCCCTCGTCTCCCATAGAATCGGCCTGATTAATGTATTGAATCCACCGCTGGATTTAACCACTGGGTTGAAGTTAAACATATAATTCAGTCAGATAATATGGAAATGTTAATGCTTGGCTTATTGAAGTGGTTTATTTGGTACTCTGAAAATCCTGAAATTAAACTTAGGACTTCAGAACAGGATATAAGGTGGGTATATATTACCAGATGATTAATTAGATCATCTTTAATACACGCCTCCAAATGGTACAGCTGCTTGAGTTTCTCAAGGAGTAAAGAAACAAGAACAAAAGTCAGGATCCAGACAATAATGGTAAACATTTCCTCAGTATAGTTAATTCAAAGTTGAACTTTAAGACAATAAACCGGAATTTTTCTTGTCAAATACTTTCTAAACAGACGGTAATCTTTAAATATTGCCTCTAAGCTTATATATTTTCCCAAAGAATATCCTATCTCTTCAGCCTTTTGTAAATCACCCAAAACATAAAAATGCTGGTACTTCAATGTGTGTTTTAATCATTATAAGGGATATGAAAAAAGAAAACAGCTGGGGATCTGATGGCTTTACAGGTCTATCCAGTTGTTGGGCGACTACAGATAAGCTGAGTGGGGACGCCTGGTAAAGGCTAGACTGTACACATTGACCTATAACTTAAATAATGCCTTTTCAAGGCTGCAGAGGGGTTTACACTACATTTAGCCATTTACACACTAATAGTAACTATAGTAACTAATAGTCATAGCTGCCCTGGGGCGCAGGGCAAGAAGCAAGGCTGCCGTACCATCAGGCCCCGTGACCCCCATCAGCAGGGAATGCAGGTGAAATGGAGTTGGGATTCAAACCTGCAAACCTTCATCTGCAGGATGAACTTCTACATCCTACACCACTATAGTGCCAAATTCAAATTTGACCATTACCAACCTATGTGTTTTTTGCAGTCCTTAAATGACCGGATCCATGTTGCAAGAGGCTGGCCAACATACTTGAATTGCCAGAGGAAAATCAGACATCAAATAGATATTCTATTTAAATATTTTACTAGTGCTAATGAAGGCAGCCAGTCCCTGTGGTGCAAACCACCGCCTTGACTGCATAGGTAAGGAATGTTAGGTTAAACTGCACTCTGTCAGTACAGGCCCAAGGCTCAGGGTGTTGTGTGGTGGTGCAGAGGGTGTAGCACAGCAGGTTCAGATGGGCTTTCTGTCGCCACACCTTCAGCTGTAGAATGAGCTCATCTAATGCACTGGAAAAATGATCTATAAATAGCTAAAATGTTCTTAGATTAAGTGTATTTAACCTTAATTTCAGTAGGTAAATGAGATAGTTTGCAAATGGAATGAGTATTTTTACTCTTAAAATAAGATAATTAGATAAAATGCACTTGAAATAAGATAAGGCAATTGTGTTTTCTTATTTTAAGTGGAAATAATCTTGTTCCATTTGCAAAAAGTGTCTTTTACCTCCTCAATCCAAGATCAAATACACTTATTTTAAGAAAAAATTACTTATTTCGATTTCTTTCCAGTGTGGCTTCATCCTGACTGATTGTTCAGAATTGATCCAAACACATATTGTAGAGGGGCCACGTTCCCGTGTACAGTTCACGCCTTGCTTATGTTGAATTAACTGCTGTGCCAAACTTTCTCTCTTGTTTAAAAAAAGAGTAAACAACAACATTACTAGTACCACAAGTTAATAGACTTATGTCACTTGAAAGAAAAGTAAAATCTTAAAGCCAGACCCGAACCTCACTGTCCTGCCTGATATTAAGGCCAGATGTTAAGGCCAGGGTTGGGAATAAAATCTATACACTAAGAAAAGGTGCATCTAAAAGTTGCAAAAAAAGCAGCGCTGCAGGACTGGATTCAGCCCACCCTGATTAAAACTGTTCCAGTGTAGCTCCAGTTGTATATTCAAAGCCGTCATCCTGCGGTACGGTGAACCTTTCAGTAAAAGGTTTCTTTTTGCCCTTGCTTCAAATGGTCACTGCTAACAGCTGATGTATTTAAATTCCTGACATATTTCAGAGTAGCAGGCCGCTACACTGAAATACCTTCTATACATTCATTTATCATGAGTGTATGCGCTCTTTGACTGGCATCTGGGCTCCCTACCTGAGGTTCTGCTCAGCGCTTTTCATGCCATGGAAAGCATTTTTAAACCCATTTACCTCCTTATTTGCACATATATGTAAAACGTGGACTATGCACCCTCTAGACTCTCATCAAGTCTGACTGACCCCTAGTTTTAACAGGTAGATGAACACATGCACCTCTACTGTAACAGCAGACGGAGAGCAACCTGTGAAGGAAGGGTTGGAGTGTCGAGGTTGGGAAGGATTCCCAAACTGCTGGTCTGTCGAGATAAAATGCATCCTGCAGCTGAATCAGAGCAACATGACACCGGGTCACTCCGATAGTCTGCATATTAAAGGGAGATATTTGAATTCCTATCTGAATATAAGCAAGTTTTAAATACTGTAAACATGAACGGTTTGTTTATACTGTGACTGGAAACTGACTACACTGCTTAGTTTGTCAAGAAAAAGAGAATGTGATAAACCACCTATCATTTCCCTCCAGCTTCGTTAGTTTTACCACCTTGTGTTTTGGACATCTAATAAATAAAATATACTGATCACATTATTTTGGTTTGTTTTTATGCAGAGACTATAGAGGATTTCAATGTTTTTTTTCCCTTACTCTCAGCTCCTTTATTTACCTTCTTCAGAGTGGCATCCATCTCTTGCTGGTGGCTCCTCTTCAGGTCTTTGGCAATCCGCTCCATGTCGGAGCGCAGCTGGTGCATCGATGCCTCCTTATTGAGGGCTGCCGTTTGCCTCTCCTCCTCCTGAAGTAACGCCATCTCTGCCAGCTTTTGCTTGTGCAGGGCGTGGACCTTCTGGAGCTCCTCATGTAAACTGGATACCTGGGCCTCCAAATCAGAAATTGTCTGCAGGATAACAGAAAAAAAGCCTTAGTCCAAAGATAGTCTTTCTGAACATTCTGATAATTATTGCTTTAAAAGAAACAGTAGAGTTTGAGGAAAGAGGTGGGCTGATGAAGAGGGGATAATGAGATATGGTGTGGATTAACTTTATTTCTGCTACTCTCTAACCTCTGTATGGAAGTGGGTGGTGGCCTTTGAACCAACTCTTTTAAAATCTCTCAGCTTTGACTTTTCTCAGAACACATTTAATAACCTTATCAGTGAGAGTTCAAATAACAGAGCAGAAATGGTATCCAGTAGAAACGAGTCGTCCCTAAAATCTATGAAAATAAACCAGTCTGACAAAACTAGAACTCTGGAGTTAACAAAATTAATTAGAAGAAAGATGAATAAAATAAAAGTCATAAAAAAGGGATGATTGAGACTGTTTTTAAAGAAAAAAACTGGATTTTCTGAAGCTTTTAAACATCAAAAGAGAAAATATTAGTTCTTTTTAGCAGCATGAACTCTTATCATTGAGCTAAATAAGATGCCCTCAGACACTCAAAAGTAATTAGACTGAATAAACATGAAAACCTCCAGCTTCTAGGAAGACTCTACCAACTAGAAGCATAACTATCATGTTAAAGTGTTGCCAGGTCTAGGATGAAGAGCATTGTTTCACCCTATCACACCTGTATTGCACCGACTCCCTACTTATTGCACATCCTCATTACTGTCCTTTGTGTTGCTTTGGTGAGCAGCATGTGTTCTGCCTCCTGCTTGGTCCCCAGCCCCCCGAAAGGCGCAAGCGTCCCCGGACAACACTGCGTTAAGGCCATCAGACAGCCAATGTCTGAAGTGCTTTTGTTTAGGGGGCACTAAGGAGAAGCAAAAGGGACTTGAAAGGAGTGTTACAAAAACTAGCAGAAGCTGTGGCTACCAGTTACCCTCGCTGTCTGCGCTGGTTCACAAGACACATCTCCTCGTGCACACAGGCGTGTGTACAAAGACGCAATATCTAGTTGTCTCACACACTCAGAATAACAAGCAGCACATTCAAAGAAAACAAACAAAAAATCATGTCCCCTAAATTCTGTCTGATCTTTTCCAATTTTCTCGGCTCTGCTTTTGCAATCAGGGGCAAGAGGCAATACGATGAGAACCCTGGAGACTTTTTAATACGTAATTCTCAGTTTGACTAAAGCTGATTTTGTTTTATTTTTTATACAAAGTATTTTAATAATTAGGTGCAGGATTTTCCAGAGCAGCAACTCCTACAAACACACAAAAACACATGAGAAACATGAGAAAACATCACAGGAAGATCCTTAGAAACTATTTACATTCCATGATGCTACAGCTACACACTTTAAGGTGTTTTATATAGATGTGAGGTTATAAACCAGCTCAAAAGTCTGCATTGTAGGGCAAAAAAAAAAGAGTACAATATATCTGTAAAGTATAGTTACTGTTCTTTAATCAGCTCCTGAATAGATGATCCACCACAGATAGTCCTTCTGTCCACTGATCTCCATGTGTTTAAAACTCCTCACAAAGGAGTGGAGGTTAATTTCAATCCATCATTATCAGGCCCCTGAATCTTATCAGGAGGGGATCAGGGTGTGAAAACCATAAGAGCTGCTAATGCAACATAGGACTAAATAAAAAGCTGAAACGATAAAGAGCAGCTTTGCTTACGTTTGGACAGGGTGCAGGATCAACACAGCGCTCAGCACGGTCTCACATAGGTGAATGCTCCGTGAGCCTCTTCCCTTTGCTTTCAAATCCTCAGTTGCGTGTTTCAAAAGTGCCCAATACTTATGATCTCTGCAGATAAAGTTGTGTGATGTGAACAAATACAAACTATGATCTGTGGAAGTAATACATAGGAATATCCTTTGCTGCAATTATTTGTCTTAATCTGCTTTGCACACTGATAAACTTTGAGAAATTGTTGCTAAATCTTTGTAAAATGGCCTGAGGATCAGTCCGATTGGATGAAGCACGTCTTTAAAAGTTACGCTACACATTTTCACTTTCAAATTAGCACCTAGACTTTGACTAGGCCATATAGAAATGCTTCAATCTAAAACATCCCTTAGTTTTAGGATGTTCTGCTGGAAAAGAAACCTCTCCCTCTAACTGCTGTTTTAATAGGATTTTCCTTTATTTTACTAAATCATACAATCAACTGATGCTGGCGATTTAACTGCGCTATCTAACATGATTTAAATACTGAAGCTGGATCTTTGCTGAGAATAAATCACCCTGTAGTTATTAATGAGTTCTAAAGGCCAAAACTGAAAAGGCTGTTATTTGGTTCTGAGGGTAAGGAGGAGTAAACAGAAGTACAGGCCACAATTTTCAGATTTCACTTCTAAAGAAACTTGTGACCTTCATAAAATCTTTTGTGACAACTGAATCCTACTTCCTGTTTGTGTTCTTTATGAACGTATTGCTGGTGATTCTGTCACATAACATCATTTTCTCATCATGTTTGAAACTAAATAACAGTCTGCGGTTATCAGACACAGCTGAGCATGGCAGCGAGTTACTCACTTCTGTCAGTCGGTTAAAATATGTATCTGGCTGACATCTTGGGTGTGATGTATGCACATAAAAAATGACTTGATGGTTTATAAGGAAGCATGTTGTAACACATCAGAGAGCATCAGAGCTCACTGATGACTTCAGCTGTGATCAGAACCGGGCCCATGGGGGTGGGGTGAACTCTTTTAAAGAGAGAGTTTGATAAGTAGCACAGACAGGATTCCAACATTGGGTAAGCAAACTGAAAACGCCGAACGCAAGAAGCTCAAGGAGACCGGGGAACTTTTAATATGCCATGCAGTCAGAACATTACGGACCTTCGGCGAATGTTGGATATTAGTTTGTAACAGAATATTAGCAAGTAACAAAACATTTTTATGCAAGAATGATGGCACATCAGAGCCCATCTCAGTCTAGGCTGTCCTTTTTATCTCTGCTTTGACACAGTCTGTCATCATCCTTTTCATCTGATGCGGTTTAATCGTGTCTCCGGATTGAAAACCTCTGAAACCAAAAAAAAAAAAAAAAGAAAAAGAAGAGCAACAACAAAAACAAAAAATATTCAATTTAGTTCACCACAACCGAGGCAAAAGACCTAAAAAAATACACTTTTTCACTGCTGTTAAAATGCAGATGGTGTATACAGTCCGTTAGGAGAGAAATAATGACCCGTTAGATGAGCTTGAGGAGGAACAGGTGGGAAATATGAATGAGGTGCTTTAGATCAGATAAACAAACACAGTTTCTGAAAGTTTAAGTCAGATGTATTAAAAATATAAAACTTTCTGAGGCCATTAGATCTAAACAAATAATAATTTCTGCAGTGCACTATATAACACTATGAAATAGATATACGGAGAGGAAAAAAGTGCTGAAGAACACTTTGTTTTGTCCAAATAGTGTGAGTTATGGTCAAGCTTTCATCCTATTTTGCAGCTACAATTATATCAACCATATGCCATCAGATGCAGAAAGCAGCTAAATTACAACTGATGACACATATCGCTTTACAATTTTTATAATTGCACCAGTTTTTCATAAAACAATACTTTAAAGTCTATTATCTATTACATGAGTTACTAACTTTAGAAACTTTTTTTTTAACCTTTTATTTTCTACTTCAACAAAGGATTTTCATGAAAACTCTGCTTATTGATCAGCGTGTGCAGAAATAACGGACTTCCACCAGAGGGCAGACAGGACGGGAGCCGATGAGCAGGCTTAGGGGGAAGCTGTCAATTGACTTAAAAAAATAACGGTATTAAAAAATGATCAATTTGGCAACTTATAGCGACGACTATAAGCTTGTCTCGTTTTAGAAAATGTTCAGTACTGACTTAGCTGTGGGCGAATACCTTCAAAATTACGTTTAGGTTTTTATTCGCTAAACACACTACGAAAGGTCTCAGGACTAAATGACAACGGGACGACGGGGGAGAGTGAAAGCGGCCGATGAACAGCAAATTCCAAAAATAGAAAGAAAAAACAGTCAACAGAGCAAGTAAATGAAGAAACTACAAACTAAGAATAGAACTGATTACAAATGCTTGAGAATTAGAAATCTCTGAAACCACATTACGACGATCCAACTAATAAACACACTGATATCTAGAATGATAACTACAAACCTACTAGAAATAATGTTTAACTTTTTATTTCTAAATATTTAGAAGTTAGTCTGGTTATTGTATAAAATGGATAAATGATCTCCTGGAATGTTAGAAAATCGGAAATGGAACAGAGACAGATGCTTTTTCATTTTCAAATTTAACATTTCAAATTGAATTTTGGTATGTATTTGCTGGCGTACATTTTGAAAAATAAATCTCAAATGTCTTTTTCTTTTTCATTTTAATTAAGTAAAAGGATGAGCAGTGTTGAAGAAGAAAATGAAAATAGGATGATTGATTACTAATTTCATTTATGGGTCAAACAATGCAGCCACATTCTTAAAATGAAAAAGCATTTCTGAAAATGCTTTTTCATTTTAAATATGGTAACGATTTGCTTCCATAGTGGAGGGCATTGATTAGCTAATAGAAACACATAGAGCGGTCTGCAGGCAGCCACACATTTCATCACTATACACAAATGACCAAAATCTCCCTTTCGCATCTGATAAAAGCTTTCATAGAGCTACTACACAAATCCTAAGTGATGCAGAATTGTGGGATGAAGTTGTGTTACTCTTTAACTTATCCAGCTCTCCCGTAAATCTGTTGGTTTGACAGATCTGCTTAAAAACGAGTCAGTAATGCTGTTTATTAGTTTCACCCCAGAACAAGGGGATGAGCAGGTATTACTCATCCTGGGGAAAGAGCCACTGGAGCTGGCTGTACTCTTTCACTGGTAGCTCTGGACCTCTTAGGGATGAGGACAAGCAGGATCTATCTGAACAGTTTATGTGCCTGGGCTCTCAGGGGCTGGAAAAGGCACTTCATGCAAACTTTATAGTTAGAAGGGACTTCAGTCAACCTGCAGTTATCAGTGACTGAGAACTTGTCACTGTGTTTTCCTTCTTTTCATGGCCTGAAATGACATTTGGAAGCCCTGACAATAAGAAGGTGTCAGATCGCTTAGGCTAACAGCGGGATCTGAGAATACGGAATGAGGACAGCGGGAAGTTTGTTTTCAATCCAGAACCCCCCTCCCAGATGCCGGGGATTCGTCAAACCGTATGTCACTTTGACACGAGCGACTCGGCGGCATCTCCAGATATCACACCCTCACAAATGGAGCCTACATTTACATGTTGGAAAAAACAAAACTCCCCCTGAATATCAGATCAAAAATCCCTAACATATGACAGAAACAAAATGGTTTTAAAGACATTTAGGGAAAGTTATAGAAATACATGACTTTAAAGCTTCTGGAGGGCTTTAAGCTGTGAATGCTGCTAAACCTGCCTAGGTTTTGGAATAAGTTGTAGTAAAATAGAACATTTAAACAATGGCAAAATATTTTACAACTTAATGGTTTATTTTTTTTTAACAAAAAGTAATGTTAAAATAAAAAAATAAAGAAAATAGAAAAGAAAAATATTGTCTTTTTTGTAAAAAAAATAAAAATAAATGGTTTGAGTAACTCATTTAGAGCTTTTTCTCCAAAATAAACCAAAAATGTTACACCTAGTATGTCCTTTCCCAAGTATTCCTCTCCAGCCAAGGTCCAATAAATAAACATTTTGCATGCTGACAAATTTTATTTCTCCACGAAGCCTGACAAGCCAAACACAATCCCAGTTGGGGGCTGGTTTATCAAATAGCTTCCCACAGAGCACCAATCTAACACCCGGGCTGGAGAGCGCCCAAGACCCCGCGGAGGGGTTTAGGCTGAAGACCTGCTGTTTTTGGGTAAATCTGAACAAAATAGCAGCCCCCCCTCAATGTCTGACACATCCATTGATTCAGATCTAGAATCCATACAGTCATTGTGAATGAAAATGCTGTAATAACAGTATGAAAATGCGCTTTCTGGAAGGAGAAGGCTACCCGCGGGGAGAGGACAAAGCCCCGTGAAGGAACAACAGTTCGCCTGGGGTTTGGGAAGCTTCCTAGGGCGTCTAAAAGTGTGGATTTAAAAATCAAAACAAAATATAGCATGGAATTAGACACAACAGACAACGTCACCATTTCACATCCAGAAATTTGCTTTGGTATTTAATAAAGCAAAACTAATCTCAAAAAGTTAGATTTATTGTAAGTACTTTAGTTTAGTTAATTTTGTGTTTGATTTTCTATGTAAACATCCTTTTCTTAAATAATTGGCATTCAGAAAGTCAGACATGTCTCCCTTCAAGTTTAAAAGTGTACCAACCCGCTGTGCTTTAGAAACCCCAGGACAACGTCAATGGGCTAAATACGAAATGGTTATCCGCGGGAGAGCGACGGGTCAGTGTGTGTCTGCGCCTGTGAAGGTGGATCTGTCGAGACCCCCTACCTGGGCATCGCGCTTCCTCCACTCCTCAGCGTGTTGCTGGTGTTGTTGCAGGGTGGCCCTGGCCTGCCTCTCCAGGCTGCCCGCCTCCCGCTGGTGCTCCTGGACCAGGTTCTCCTTTTCCGCGCTGTGCTGCTGCTGTAGCCGCATCCTCTCCTGCTCGTGCTGCACGCGCTGCTCAGCCATCTGATTGGACAAGCCGGCAAAAAGAGACTTCATCAGCCAACACACGCGCTCAGAACCCTGTCGTCATGACAACCCGTCCATCTACACTTTCATCCTTTTCCTTCTTGGTTCCGTTTCCTTCCACCACTTTCATCCAACCAGATCGCTGTACTAATTAGGCATGATTAACGAGGGTGTGGAGAAAAAAAGCAGAAACTTTTCTGCATCCTCATATCATTAGACGTGGAGACATAATGTGACGAGTTAACGTCTATCCTGCTCCCTCAAACCCTCAAGGCTCCCACTGCTAATTGCACGGACTGGCCGTTAATGTCCAAGTGTCTCGCTTCAGACCGGTCTCTCTCGTCCCATTCTGAGATCGGCATATGAATGAGCCGTATATTCCTGGGATGGAAAAAAGCTGGTAGGGGTTAGCCATCTGGCTGCAGTAACCACCCCATGCTATGCGCTTGACAGCATGTGAAAATCGGCTTAGGGGAAGAATATGATTCTTATAATCCGAAAAAGTAAGAAAGTTGGAGGGCAAGAGGCTTAACAATTCCTGGGAATACTTGGAAGATAATATCTAAATGGCGATTGGTAGATATTTAAGGTTTGTGCTCCTAAAGTGAGATGTCCCCTGTTGAGGGGCGAAAGTTATAAATGGAAAGCTTGGTTTTAACACACATCCTAAAGACTTGATTTACAAAATACCCTCAAACCAAAATAGAAAAGAAATCCCTTCTAGCGGTAAAACAAAACCCATCTACTTTTTTACGGTTTTATCATCCCGTCAGCTTAGCAAGTCTGTTTTTCTAGCTGAGCTGTAAGAGGAATCACCTGCTGGGATGTGAGGCTGGCCGGTGAAGCTCCCAAGCCTTTCCCAGACTCTGTTCTGTTCCCACTCCCCTGCGGTGGAGTGGGGGACAAGAGACCCCCACACATCTCACCGCTCAAACCCAGCCTGAGTCCTGAAAGGACAGAAGGGGCCCAGGGCCCATTTGCCTCCCTGCTTTGAAGCTAATCCTCACCCATTGTGCATGACGGCACCCTACCTGGCCATCCAGAGGAGCGTAGATGGACAACCTCTGTGCCCGATGCCTGCTCTGTCCATGGCATTGGCTGTGAACACTCAGCTGTTCAGAGTGGTTCATGAATGAGGAAACACCAACAAGAAGCTGTACGTCAACCTCAGAATGTAGGGAAGGTCATAAAGACATTCATTTTGGCATCCAAAGATTAGGTCTATGGATTTTGATATACATGAAATTGGTTAATTGAACTGAAATATGATCCCAAACACACCACTGCAATACTACAACCCAATGAAAGAGAGGAGATCAATAAGGACAAAGGAAAGGAATGAAACTGGGACAAGAAATGAAATAATGGCAGATAAAAGGGAGGTAGAAAACAAAGAAAGGGATCGAAAAAGGATGCAGGGACAGAACAAAGGAACACGTCAGGAAGTTATGAACAATGGAAGAACAGGGAGTAATGGAAAAGAAAGAGAGAGAGCGAATAAAGGGGGGCTGTGGAGGTACAAGGATGGAGGAAAGAAAGGGGAAACACAAATGCTCAACATTTAGACAATGCAACAGAGAATAAAACTGAACATGAAAATATACTTCCATTGTTAGACAAACATGCAAATTAGTGAAATCACATTCCCAACTTTGTCTGACAGCATAATGACTCTGCCATGATGAGCTAATGTTTGCCAAACACCCAGAGACAAAGATAGAAAAGGTTTTTCCAACAGCGTGGGTCAGGCAGATCGCTACTTCATTTTGTCTTTTAAAACATAATCATGTTTAATAATGGTTAATATCAAAGTTAAAATATAGAGATCATCCTCCATGCTGCTACTAGAAATACTGATACGGGGGGAAACCCAACAGCTAATACGTCAAGCGGCTTCTCACTAAAAACACTCAGCAGCTGCAAATGCAGACAAAGCATAGTGCTCCAGAAGAGTCATTAGATTTAAGCAAGTTACACCCGATGGGCTGATAAGGTAAACACAGCAAGATGCATCTCACTGCAGATTAATGGAGGACAACATGGCCCAGCAAAGAGTGCTGAGAGACATTATGAATGAGACTGGGCAGTGAGGTAAAAGGGAATATTTGCTCTGAAGAGAAAGAACAACATCCCGCGAAAAGAAAGAATGGCTTCAGGTGTGAAAAAGATGAACATCTCCTCTCCAGGGTTTGATAAACAGAGTGTGGATAAAAGGATACTAACGCTTTCAACTCTGTAAACTGGATTTCTTTATCATTTAAAGCTCTAGTATGAAGTCTGAAGGGTAAAGCTGTGGAGCGTTTCCTCTCAGTATTTAAGCTCCTGTCTCCAAACCAGCTATAAGACCTCTCTGATCCAGAAACCAGGCCCAAGAGCATGGAGGGTCAGCTGGCCAACAACTCCCCTCTGATCCATTTCACCCACTTAAAGCCGCCTTAGAGGGAATTTCCTTTTTTGACCGACGACATTACCGTGACCTCTTCAGTCTTGTGACACTGATCTCTCTGGAGCGGGAAACAACACAGACATGCAGGCCTGAGACACACACAGATAAAGAGCTAAAAAGCTTCAGTGAAAAAGCAACCAAGATGAAATAGCTTTTATAAATAATAAAACATCTTCCTTTCTATTTAAATACGCATTACGAAAAACTGCTGTCAGAATATCACATCAGCCAGACAGATCAATCGTCTCTGTTATCTCAAAGACAAATGCCTTCCTCATTAGTGTGTGGTCTCCCTCATCCGCCATTTAACAGCTAAAAAAACGTTATTTTGCTAAACTGCTTTTTTTATATGCACAAGAAGAAAAAAAACGCTGTAGAAAAAACAATCCATTTTAGTTTGCTGTAAAAACCCATTTAATGTGTTATAAAAACAAGCTAAAATGTCTTTTTGATGACTTAACCTGTATTGTTTGATTATATTAACAATGTGTTTTTCTATCAGTCTTTAGCAATGAAACATTCCTTTTCTTGAGAAATGGTTATTGCATTTCAAAACAACAGTTCAGCCATGTGCAAAAATAAGTGACTGCTTTCCTCTCTACTTGGAAATAACACTGGCCTCATATCCTTTCATTCACATCAATCTACCGCAAATTACACGCAGCCTAAACTCCATCTGGCCAGAAAATGAGAGTTACTATGCTTGTTAAGGCACAGGTTTGGTGCTGGTTTAGTACTTGGGGAGCAATCAAGCTGTGGAAACATAAGGGAAAATAGAGATTTTACAGTAGTTAGTACTTATGGTGTGTCACATGGTCACACTACTAGATGTTAGCATGCAGTGGCAAACTTTTTTATAACTGTCTCTTTAAAATGTCTTTGATAAATAATTTGACAATAATTGTGTTACCAGAACTGGCATATGTAGAACCCTTAAGAATTCTTGCACTGTTGTTTACAATTGTTTAATCTTACATCTAAAAATCAAACCTTTATTTCAGCCTTTTATTTTAACGCTACAAATGTATTTAGTATGCGAAAAAGAAAACGTCAAATTTAATAGTCCAAGTGAGGACCCATCATCAGTGTTCGAGCAGATCTAGCATCACAGATAACCATACTTTTAGTTCTTTGTTTTACACCAAATCAACTACATATATTTGCTTTAAAAAAAGCTCAGTCTTAGTCTGCTGAGGAAAGACAAATGTTAAATGTTACAGGACATGTTAACTGCTTGAAGTAGGGCAAAAAGTTGATATTTTACAAATATTGAGAAGAAAGGAAATAATGAAACTTCTTTATAACAGGATCTATTTAAAAATTCTTATTTTTTGTGCAAATTAGTAAGCTAGTTTTCAGATATTTCTTGTGGTTATTTACAGTAAAAACTGTGGGTGCTGTGTGACATTTGGGACAAAGTGTCATGGTTTTGGTTCTGTTGTGCTTTCCTTTGCTCCATGTTTCCTAGTTTCCTAGTTTTATTGGTTTAATTCCTGTTTTATTGTAGTTTCTAGATTTATGTTAGTTCTAAGGTTTTTCTGTTGTCCTTTGTTGCCCTCTTGTGTGTGTGTGTGTGTGTGTGTGTTCCTTTCCCCTTGGCTTCCTTGTTGTCTCCTCTCACACCTGCTTCTTATCTGCTCGTTAGCCCTGCCTTTGTCTCAGTCAGCTATTTATGCTCTCCCTCTGCTGTCACTCCTTGTTGGTTCCTTGTCGTTGCTGGTTTCTCAATGCTGTTTCCTTCCTACCTCGTCTCTCCCTGGCTCCTCGCGATTATTTCCCCCTGATGTCTCCATGGTTCTGGTCTGTGTTACATATTAAGCTGAATTTTGGATTCCTGCCTTTGTTTAACTATTTTCTCTGATTAAATCTACAAGAACTCACCTCTGCCTCTCTGCCTCTGCATTTGGGTCCACAAACACCAACCAAAACGTGACACAAAGCTTTGATTCAGAGGTGCCTTTTTATAATTATTCTAAATGTTGTATATTGCTACTCTCAACTATATTGCTATAGCTTTAAGAAGAATGCAAGCTTGTTGGCTCACTGCAATAAGAGCTTCTAATGAAAGATGTGGCTTTGTCAGCTCTTCATTGGTTCAGCAGCTTTATTGAGGCAAATAGATGTCTAAATGTGTGAGTTCAGGACATTTATTCACTGTTGTGCCTGCTGTTAGCATATCTTAGTGCTAAATGAAAATGAGCTTCTTTGGTTTCCAACTTTGACTTCCACCCCTGGAAGTTGGGAAAAATCCGCAGAAAAGCCAAACTTTTGTACAAGTCCCATGGTTCAAAGCATGGGGATAAAGTAGCGGCTCATCGTCCAGAAAGTACGGTATTATTTTTGGTCTATAACACGCAGCTCTAGCTTGAAGCAGTTTGATTTAATAAGCTTCAACACCAGCTGCTTTGGTTAAATGACAAGAATGGCTAAGAGAAACTGGTGTCTTTTTT
>NW_015150837.1:36116-79145 GCF_000732505.1 Cyprinodon variegatus
TGTGCCCATATTTAAGAAAACATGTAAGTGATTACAACCGAACAGTGTTGTTTTATCAACAATGACGAAATTATTCTGTTGATGCTCCTTTTTTTCATGACAATAATGAGAACTGATGACCTAAACATGGATCTTTGACGAAAGCATGACGACTCATGGGTGTGTTTTCGTTGACGGGATGAGACTGGTTGAAAATGTTAGGGGGTGGTCTGTCAGATGTTTAAATACATCATTTACCTATAATCTGTTGTGCAGTGGTGCACATTCTGCAAATATTTCATTGCATACCGTTTATTTTTGGATAAAGACCCAGATGAAAAGGTACATAGATCTTTGAATATTTCTCCCTCACAGCTTTTGTTTCTATCTATTTAAATATGATAAATGGTAAATGTTTCCTTGTATTGTCATTAAAACATTTTCTATGTTTCCTTTGAATATTTCAACATTTTTTTTAACATACTCTTGAATTTTACGTCCGGATTGTCAAGGCATTATAAAGCAATTATGTAGGTTCTTTGTGTAATTGTTTATATCAGACCCCTATGAATTGTAATCTACTTTAATCTACCCTGAGCAGCAGTAACCAAGGGGCACATTCTGAGAAATAAAGGCAAACTTGCCAACATAGAAAGATGTTTTTGTTTTTAGCTTTTTTGGAGCAATGAAGATTTTATTGATCTCTGCGTAATGCATATTTCATAGTAGATCAGGAAGAATTTGCTTTTGAATGGAAATCTTGTGTTTAAAACCATTCCTTTATTGTAAATTTTGTCAGCTTGTCTGTCTGCTATTTTAACCAAATGATGTGTTGAACTAGATCTGCTATTTTCACAACTTTTGTGAGACATGTTTTTATAAACTAGGGCATTAATTCATAAAAGTTATTTGAATTCTATAAATCAAAACCTAAATATTTCTTAGAACTCTCAAGTAAAATGAGATTTGATTAATACCTATACATATAGTTTTAGGGATTGCTAATAATAATACAAAAAAGTATAAAATACATTACCTTTCCTACAGTAAATAACTGCACACATACAATTGGTTCCTTTTTTAAGTGCATGAAATACTGCTGGGCGATTTTTTCCAAAAAAATAAAAATTGAGATATTTTCTAAACTAAAACTGAGATTATTCTCTGCTGTTATGCTGAGGCCAATGGTTGCTCCAGGCTTCCATTGTTTTTATGGTCTTGATTGCTCCATTGTCCATTGTTGCAGATTTTTCTGTTACATAGAAAAAATGCTTACTTAGAAGTCGCATGCATGGATCTGAGCACTACCTGCAACTCTTTCCTCCCTTCTGCTGCAATCCTACTTTGAGCGCATCAAGACCACCTAAAGGACTGGATGGAGGTTGTGTCTTACTCTTATAAAGAATAATAAGGCCAAACTACCTCTGCAATTTGGAAATATAATTTCCCATTTAGATTGAATTGAAAATGCAATTAATTGTCCAGTCCTAGCATAAACAGCAATAAAAAGTTATAGATCCTAATCAAGTTTTACAGTAAATTTAGTCAATGCTGTTATGGTCTGTAACTATACAACTCTGCTTAGGCTTGTTATTCAAACATGTATGTGAAGCATGTTAAATTAGTCTCAAGTGTTTTTCTTCCCTTACATAATTGAATCCGCTTCCTGAAAAGTATCCAGTCCTGTAGATTAACTTAATCTAGCATCACAACTTCAGCCAGAGTGTTTTCATAATGATTCCTTGTCCCTAAACTGAGAAAGAACCATAAACATATAATGAGAAAGCATGCGTCGCCCATGCTGCCTGCATTAGTGTTCAAAAGGCCACAGTTAAAATGCCTGCTGAGCAGAAACTGAGTCTTAATGTAAAGTGTTTGATAAAAGATAACAAGTAGCACAGATGGGAACGAGGGAAGAGAGTATTTTAAATAGAAGTCAGCTTAGACAGGCTAAACTTTCACTCATAACATAGAGAATGTTACGATGTGGAATAAAAGCAACAGGAACAGAGAGTCCCAGCTTTATACAAACCTGCTGCTCGTATTTCTGTCTCAGTGCATCAAGCTGCTGAGAGAACTCCTTGGCCTGTTTCTCTCTTAGGGTTTTGGAGCGGATCAGGTCCTCTTCTACCTTCTCCATCTGGGGGGAAACAAGATTGCAACAATAAAAGAGAAAAGTCTAAATCTTTTCACAGTAAATCATAAAATTCCATCAAAATTCTAATGTAAATTCTGACATTGAAAATTTACTGCAACTAATAGGAAGCAGATTCATTAAGTTCTCAACTTTAAAACTCCCAAAAAATTTCATTTGATGATCCGATTTTTTTTTATCATATGCAAAAGAAGCATTTCTAAAATCTTTTTTTTCTCCTGGATTTAAAATTGAATTAATGTTTCATTAAAAAAGCTTTAATTACCAACATGATACAGAATAAAACTTGATTGTTTACTCAACCTAATAAAAGCAGAAGCAGTATGAACACCAAATTATCAATACATCAATAATAAAACAAGGATGTTTTTAAAGGTGCATTATGGGGGTTAATTTTTTTTTTCCTTTTTACATGTTATTAGAACAGTTTTCTCTATTTGCTCCATCAACCAGTTCATGAGAGACTGATCGTGGCCGAACTCTCTGGGTGCTACAAATAATGCCCTCCTGTTTACCTGCCTACTCTGTTCACTCTCCGCCGCTGAGAACAGGGGCGACGGTTTGTGAATATTGATCACAACAGACCAGCAACAAGTACAACTCCAACCCCATCACAGTCTCCACACAAGAGTAAGAAAATAAAAGCTTTCTAGTTCAACCATAAACACCAAACTGAAATCTGATGAGCAACGAAATAAGACAAGATTAGAGAGGAAGCTTTTAACAAGGAGGGAACTGGAATGAAGGATACACAGTTTGCTCTCTTTTTGCTATAAAGGTAAGATCCTCCATTTTAAACAACTTTTATAGTTATACCTTTCTTACTTTTGAAGACATTAGACCTCTAAATAAAAAAAAACCTGTCCAGTCTTTGTGCAATGCAGGGATTTTTTCTTTTAATAAAAAAAAGAAAAATGAAAATCTAAAAGACTCATATCTAAACAGATAAACAAGGACAGGCCTGCTAGGAGCATTATGAGTAATATACAGCACCATTCAGACCAGGTAATTGGGGCTAGACAATTGATCAATTCACCTAATTTGAGGTTTATGAAGATTACATTTTTAGATAATCTGGATTGTATTCTCTAATCCACTCCTTGGGCTTCCATACCTCAGTGTGAGATCAATCCATCGCTTTTTGTTCTTAGATGTTTACTCATAGGGGAGTGGCGGCCTAGTGGTTACAGCATAGGGCTTGGAATCCTGAGGTTGTGAGTTTGAAACCCACTACCACAGACTGCCACTCTGGCTCTATGTGAAAGATCCTTAAACCCAGATTGCTCCCCAGACGCCCAACAATTTAAGCCCACTGCCCCCAAAAGGCCGGAATTAAAGCAAAAGGAAAACTCCTCAAAGGGAAAACAAAAAAAGTTGAATAATAAAAAAATAATTTTAATAAAAACGAAAAACCAACCGCAAACGTAAAGTTGGTCCAATTTCAATGGTTTGTGGGAAAAGAATATTTTACAGCATGTTTCACAGCTTAAGTTCCATTGCTGTTTAAATTAAGTTCACCTCTTAAAGGGGATGACTGTGATAAAAGCTAATTTTTGAAAGCAGTCTATGTCATTGGTTACTTTGGTCATACAGGCCTTAAATCACTGTCTTCTCTAGATTTATCCTTCAGCTTAAAAGTTGGATATAAGAACTGGAATTATGCCCCAGAACTCTCCCATCATTTGCAGGCTCCTGATAAGCTCCCCAGGTTTGATTTATATAGATAATAATAAACATACAATCTTTTTTCTTGTTATAAACATATCCTTTAAGTAACACTCTATTCTACAACCAGAATTTGCCTTAAAACCTTTCCTGTCAGCAACTAATAACCAAGTTAGTAAAAAAAAAACAAAAAACATTTTTAACAAGTTTATCAGTTTTATGTTTTGTTCAGATTTTTATTTTGTAATAACAATGTCCCTATTCATGAATATTGTTACTCTAATGCATATTTTATTCTGTTTTAGCCCATCTGCAATGTCAAGATTGTAGTAAATAATAATAAGCGGAGCGTATTATTATTAATGCAATTGATGATTCTTTCTTTAACTGTTCAATAATTTAAAAAGAAAAACTTTCTCTAAATCCCAAGAATTTGACAGAGGCCTTTTGATGCTTCTTTTATTATGTAATAGAGATTTCTCAACAGAAAGTTTGTATTTTATTGACGAAGTAATGAGAGCTTGATTTATGAATGGTAACCAGGTTCAACATTAAACCGTGTGGAATAAATCTAAGACTGTCCTTTTATTTTACCTTCCTCACAGCCGGGAGATTTCATACTTTTGTTCAGGTGATGAAAAGTAACAACAGAAGATGAAATGTACAGAAATATCTCAGTTATGCTGTCTGTAAGACCTGCAAAATCCTCCTTAAAGTGTTTTTTATTAATCTGTTAAGGATTTTAAAATGTCTTTGAACTCTAATCTCAGCATAGTTTTGATTCCATCCAAAGATGCTTCTTCTTCCCCCAAATTAGGACAGAATCTTCCCTTTAACTGCAGTCTAAATACAAACGGCTGATTTCCTTTCTAAAACAGAGAAAGGAGTGACACAGATAATCTATTTAGATATCACACCATCTGCAAAAAGAGACAGCAAAGACGATGAAAGAAATGACAAGAGGATGAGAAAAGAGTAAAAAAAAAAAAATTCGTTTGAAGTACTTTCCACAACATTAAAGCCTTAGCAGAAGGATGCACAAGCGGTGTGGGGAGGAGGAAGAGGAGGAAAGAGCGAACGAGGGAGAGAAGATGACAGGGATGCAGAGGAGACTGCTCAGTGCTCCCACGGCTTTGATGTGGGCTGAGGATAAAGTCAGATTGAAGATCGGGATGCCAGGGGCACAATGGGAAAAGAAGGAATGAGCTAGAGGATGGAAGGATGAGAGCAGCAGAAGGAGAAGGGAAAGTGCTGCATTTAAGAGGAGAGGAAAAAATAACAAGTCTTCCAGTGCATGCATTTAAAAATACTCATGTTGAAGCAATCCTTCAGAAAAAAAACAAAAAAAAACTCCTTTCATATGAATTCATCCAGTGCTACTTTACAAAACGAGAGGGAAAGAAATGATGGCATAATTAATTTCTTTAAATTAAGTCTTAGGAAACAAAGGCTGTTTCTTGAGCCCAGATTCGTGCATAAACTCGACACCCACACAATCTCTCATATTCCTACACCCTGTGTGCCCCCGAACGCACCGACTGAGTTTAAAACTTCACCAATCAGCAACTTAAAACTTGCAAATCTCTTTAACATGGAGCACTTTGAAACATTTAGGACCACACACAGCACAGCTAGACTTGTTCAACAAAAAGAAAACGCCTATAGCTATAGACTGCATCACAAGTTGTACACAGAGTGCATATTGATTAGGAAACTTTTCCAATAAGCTGCAGCCCACGCAGCGCCAGCTGCTGATGGTGAGGCTCCGCTGCCAGAGTAATTAGTCTATCTGCTTATAGCGGCGGCCCATTCTCCACTGGAACCGGGGCGCCCGGTGTCCTGCCCACTTACAACCTGTGAGGTTATTAAGCGTTAGGGGAGAAATTAAAGATGAATGAGCAGGATTTTATTTCATTTCACTTATTCAGGCAAAGGGCCCAAGGGTGATTATGTTCTTGGCACTTCCATATAGATTTTTGTTCTTGTGTAAAGCTGTTAAAAGGTGAGGAGAATTTAACAATTTTACTGCAGAGATGTGTGTTTGTATAAATGCACAGAATGAAATAATTAAGCCAAGCTGTAATAAGACTTCCACAACTGGCCACATTTATTGGCGCAGCTGGTGAAGATGTGTAAAAACTCTGTTCAGCAATATTCATCTTTTTACTGCTGCAACATTAAGTTAACATGGGAACATTTGAAAACAGCCAACCCGTCATTTTCCTGCATAGATGAAGGAAAAAAAATAAGTATAACAAAAAAAATAGACATATATCTATTAACAAAAATAAAGGTTCCACAAACATCGGTTCCTTTCTGCCAGTGCTTCAGTTTGGCTCACAGTCCAATGCCTAATGTTCTACAGAGAGATGACCAGAGCTTTGTAGATCTTCCAAAGTGCTGCTTTTTGTCTAATTCTGTCTTTTTTATAGCTCACCTACCTGATTTCCTCAAGGATGCTACTTGGAGGTTGATATGGCAACAAAAATATACATTTTCTGTGTAAAGACACATGTCTGTACTGATTTAGTGATATTTCCATACCCAGGCAACAAGCTAACTTTTTGTGCTACTTGAACTCTAACAGTGCATTTAAAACATTCAAAAAATCTAGATATATATAAAATTGTCAACACTAAAACTAAATTGTGCTGTATCTTTATGTCTTCAATGTATGTTGTGTACTACATTGCCTATTCTTTTAATAGCAGCAATGTTTTGATGTCAGGATCTGTCTAGTTTAAACTTGTGTCCTTACTGTGTGACGCTGCTGCCTTTATACAGAAATATAAAGAGCCTTTGGCTAATTCTGTTTTTTCTAACTGGTGAACTGTCATGTCATATATTTTATTTAAATATCACTGTCACCTTAAAAAAAATCTTATCAAAACAAACAGGTCCCCTGGGCCTTTGGAAAAGAAAGAAACCTGTAACACCATAGATCCAACAACACCTATGCAGGGACTGTGTCCTTTTCCATGTATTTATTCTTTGTTGCAATGCAAACCACATTTTCGTTAGATTTGACCAATGAAACAGTTCTGGTTAAAGTCACAGTAAA
Source organism: Cyprinodon variegatus (assembly GCF_000732505.1). Classification (NCBI taxonomy): domain Eukaryota; kingdom Metazoa; phylum Chordata; class Actinopteri; order Cyprinodontiformes; family Cyprinodontidae; genus Cyprinodon; species Cyprinodon variegatus. Next base: position 42,977 of record NW_015150837.1, read on the forward strand.
TAAGTAAACATCAAAATAATTAGTTGGCACAAATATCCACTAATGGTTGATATGGAGACTTGGTGACCCCTCCTTTGGGTCTTCTTAACATACCAAACCAATCAGCAGTCTGTATGTGATGAAGGTTCTCATAACTTAAAAATGTAAAGTATAGAAAAAAGGCAAATTCTTTTAGGCTGCTTTTCTCCCACGTTTTCATCAAGGATGCCAATCAATTCTGCCCTTCAATAAGCATTGCTGATTTTCTACATGTGCAAAGATGTATAGTTTTTGATTTAATAGTTTTATTCAGACCTGGAGTTTCATGTCAGCATAGGCCTTCTCAGAGCTGAGCTCCACCTGTTTCTTGAACTGCTCCAGTGCCAAATCGGCCTGCTGGATCTGCTGTCTTTGGCTCTGTCTCGCCCTGTCCAGCTGGCTCTCCATCTCCCTTCAAAGCAAGCATAAGAACAAAGGAATGAATACAGTTCACTCGAGCAAAGACTTTCAGCTGCAGAAAAGAGGAGGGAAAATGTACAAAACTAAAGTATATACTGACTCCATATCAGGGTATAAATTGTGATGCAAAAGGTTGTTGGTTTGCAGAAAGGAGTATCGAGATAGCAAGAAAAATGACATAAATCCTAATTCTGCCATTAAAATGAAAGATAACAAAGAGCAGTTTACTATTAGATTTCGTTGGAAAACTAACTTTCCAAAATTTGGCCAGAAAGATTTAGAAAAAAACTGTCATAATATTTACTGGATCTAAGACAAAGAGGATTTGATCTATAGCCCTACCCATAAATACCCTGTATAGGTTATTTATCATGAGATCCTTACTGTACCTGCTTTACAAAATTCTGATTAAGCCTCGCTAATTCAAAACAAAATATTAGTTATCAGCCATGCAAATATGATTACTGGCACAAACCAACCGTTATGGCAGGAGACTCAATCCTGTTAGGGTTTTTAATAAATGTCCTTCGTCTTCTTCATAACAGATTTGTTACATTTAAAGTTTTATGTAAATTGTGTAAAATGTATTCTGTAATAAATGCGTACTGCATTATCTTTCACTTGTTTCATAAACATGTGTGTCTTCCAAGCTGGTTGGCTGTTACTGCTGCCAAATGTCAGGGCACAGAGTTGTGAGAAGGAAAGTATTGACAGGCAGACTGAGGGGGACAGCATCGCACTGAGACCTGTCAGAGTGCAGCCAGGATGCCCAGCCTCCAAATCACATACAGGAGCAAGTGAGCAGCTGTCAAGCTCAATAACACAGGGGGAGATGAGGTGGATGGATAGACGGATGGATGACAGAGGTAGATGTGAAGGTTGGAATGGAAGGTGATTTATTTTTGTATCCAGTCATCTATTCCAACATCCCTCCCCTCCTCCATGGATTGTAAAAGAGTGGGAGGGGGGGTTAACTTTACCCCGGCTGACATCGGAGCAATCGACAGGATGCACCCTTGACTGATCAGTCAGTCACAGAGCTGAAATGCTCGCAACTAGACCTATAGTCAATTCCAACCCTTCAATTAACCCACATTTCTGCAGAAATATTGAACCTTTCTGCTGCAGACCAGAAGTAGGGCTCCTTGCAAAATGTATGCTAAATAAAATGCAAAGGCATCAAATTAAAGTTAGTGAAACATTTTTACAAACCTGTAATGAGACACAGTCTACATTAAGATCAGGAGCGTAAAAAATAAAATAAAATGCAGGGTGAACTTGTACAGTCGGTCAGGTTTGGAGGGTGAAAGCTGCATCTATTAGGTCCCATTTTTGAAAGAATTACAGCTGGTAAAATGCAATATTGTCATTGTGATATCTACTACAAATACTATTACACCACTCCAAGACAAACCCTCAGGTAAGCCTATCTAACCAAGCAAAAAGAAAAAAAAAAGATAAAATAAAGTGGGAGATGTATTCCACGCCAGCTCATTGCTCTCACAATCAGATACATTTTTTTTTCTTTTGCGTAATTTGAAAACAAAAAAAAGGGGGTTGAAAATATACTGCTCATGTTTCACAGCTCATTGTTCCTCCAGATGGAAAGTTTTGAGTCCAATTTAAATCAATGCTAGTTGGGAGATAATTTAAGCCATTCATTCAGCTTATACTGAAGACAGGGTGTTAATTATCCACTGTGTCACATGGTTAGAACGTTCTTAATATCGTTTACTTTTCACTTTTAGGAGGAAATTATACAGACAAAAAAAAAAAAAAAAACTCTTTAAGTTTTATAAGGGTTATGTTTGTAATGTGCTACTAGCCATGTAGGGAACACATGTGACCAGAACCGAACACTTTGATCTCCTTGCAAAAGCTGTATAGGGTGGAGAACTAACCCCCTTGTTCCACTGGATGTGGAACTGGTGAGAGAGCACTGTGCCTTCGCAGCTGATCGCTGCTAGATGTGCCCGGCCTTCGCCGCTTCACCAAAACACGCGGTTTTTGTATTTTTTCGAGGGTTTGTAAACGATCTTTTTTTTATTAAGCCTTCAGAGTGGGAAGATTTTGAAACACAGTTTTTGCGGTTCCATCTTTAAGCTCTAACCACATTTTTTTTCTTACACGCATGCGTCATAGCGTCGCCTCTAAACACGCATTCGCGACACAGTATCCCAACAACAATGGCGCCGTACTGTGTTGAATGGTTGCTGCTCATGCTACTCACCCTGCTGTCGGGCTTACAACAGAATCTTCTTCTTCTGGAATATCTCCAGGAAGAACAGAGCAATATCGACGACATAGTTCAGCACCTGAATTTGACTGAACCACGAAAAGGGACTAAAACATATCTTTAAAAAACCTCTTTTATTTGACAATCTTTTACTAAAACATGGTTTGATGAGCAGAATGACACCTCAGTATTTCAGTGCAAATGCATCTATCAGCCTGCAGCCTATTTTCACTGAATTGACTTTGGGTCAGAAGTTCGTCATTGATGTTAAATGAGTCTGACCTATCAAACAATTGAAGCCTTATATTCAAGATGAATACTCAGAAGCAACCGCATCCAGCTCAACTCAGACCCTAATGGCACCTCCACGTAAGGTAGAAAAAAGTAGAAAAAAAATTCGGCAAGCTAGGTGAATGAGCAGAGAAGTGCTGTAGTTTTAGGTTTTGGCCACATAGGGCAGTCATTTTCTCTTTAATAATATATCTCTTAATTATATTTGTTGGTTCTTTGGTGTAGGATTTAATCTAGACAGGTGAGTGTGTCCTTTTTTAACAGGCAAGTCCATCACTTCTCAATCTGCTGGTCCATATGGGTCTGCTATTAGGTCTATTGTCTCTAGTGCCTACAACTTACACAGTGTTGCCTTAAGGAAGCTTAATACAGATGCAAGCTGCAATTTTATGATTTTAATTTGTATAGCCAATAACGAAATATAAAGAAGTGGAACAATGCGGTAGTAATGTGACAAAATGGGTGGAATACCTTTACAAGGTACTGTGACATTAAAAGTATGCAGGAAAAAATCCAATGTGCCCCTATGTAGAAAACAAAGTTTTTAAAGAAATGAATGTTTTCCAAATATAAAAGCAATGGTAAAGCATAAACAGTAACAGAATGAAACTAACAACACAGACCAAGAACAAAAGCGCCGGATTCAGAAAGGAATGTGCAGGCTTTCTCTCCTCTTTAAAGCGTTCTGTCTCTTAGTAATTTTGGTTTCTCTCATGTTGGACATCAAACAACAAAGAGGCCGTTTTTTTCCTTTCCCGTTTTTGTGTACTCTGTAATTATTAATCAAACTCGCTGCATGACTGCCTCTCGGACTCAGTCAGACACAAAAGTATTTGTGGCGAGAGGCTAAGAAGGAAAGAGAAAGGAGAACAGGAAACAGAGAGGATGTCACAGAAATAGCTAACTTCCAAAGAATTGCAAATAAAAAAAGATGAGAATTTGTGTGTGTGCTTCACTTGAGAGAGGAGAGAGAATTCATGCGGGTCTATGGGTGTGTGCATGCAAGGGTGCATGGATCTTTGTTCATAAGGCACAGTCTCAAACTCTCTCTGAGATTCACAACTCAACTCAAAGAAAGCTCTACAGCTATGTTGGAACTAGCTGCTAGGCTTACAGCTCCTCAGCTACAGAGGGAAAAAGGAGGAAAAGAATCCACCGCAGCTAACTTTAAAATGAAACTTACAGTACGAGGATGTAAAGAAATGACTGTGAGAATGTGTGTGGTCACCGAAGTGGCAGACAGCGTGTCACCATCAATGACAGAGCAGAGCGATGAGGAAAAGGAAAAAAGGGAATCAGGGTGGGCTGGCAAGAAGTAGTGGAGAGGGACAGAGGAGCAGAGGGGTGGCAGCGCCAGGGCGGCCTGGTCGGCTTTAAATGGATATCTGGTCAGGAAAGTGGAAGGAGAGGAAGCTTAAATTAAAGACGTGCCTTCTCTAAAGAGGAAGTCCTCTCATTCCTCAGCAGCTGTTTTAAAGGAGGGAGCAGGGATTGTAGCTGATTTAGGTGAAGGAGCTTTTGCGATTCAGCCATCTTTGTTAGTGTATGCCATCTAATATGTAACAAAATAATACTAATAGAAAATTATGCCAGTTCCTATTGCGCCATGTCCATTTGTTTGGTTTGGCATGTGGGATATAAATACTGTAAAAACTGTTAAACAGGCAGCAGGGGCACAAAAGAAACAAGGAGAAGTGAGGATGGAGAGATAAAAGAAAGGGGACAGAAGGATAAAATAAAGTGAATAAAGAAGCTAGGCAATAGAGGACATGATGGACACAACAATGAAGGAAAGACTGAAGGTAGAAAGAGAAGGAAACGATAAAAGAATAAAGTGAAGGAAGGACACAAGCCACTAAAAAGGACCAAGAAAGAAAAGGACAAATGATAAGAAAGAAAAAAAAGAAAAGAAGGACACAAGAAAGAAAGGAAGAACATGGGCAATGCTGGAATAAAGGACAAATGAGAAGAAAATAAGGATGGAGAGAAAAGAAGTGGAAGAAGGGGATAAGAGATGAGGGAACTATGAGAGTAGAGACAAGGACTGGGAAGGGCATGGCCAATTGATGGAATAAGGAGAAAATCAGAGGAAGGCAATTAGAAAGGAAGGAAATAAGGAATGAGAGACAACAAAGAAATAATGCAACAAAGAACATGGTCAAGGGGAAAAGGAGGAGAAAAAAGTTAGAAAGGAGAGGAAACAAAAGGATGTAAGAACAACATAAGGGAATGGAGGGAGGACACAAAATGAAGGAAAGACTGAAGGATGATGGTAGAACACAAAAGGTAGAAAGAACACAAAATGAAAGGAGTCAAAGAAGGGTGGATGGAGACAATGAAATAAGAAAAGACAAGAAAGAAAGTGGGTAGGACACAAATAGGAAGGACACAGAAAGAAGCATTAAGGACACAATAAAGTAAAGAAAAAGGAACCAAAATAGAAGAAGAGAGCTGATTAAAATAGGGATGGAATGACAAGAAATGAAACAAATGGTAAAAGGAAGAACATATGGAGGGAAATAAGGGACATAAGAAAAAATTAGTTTGGAGACAATAAAAGAAATATTCAAGGTGAGGTCTGAGGAAAATAAAAAAAGGGCTGTCAGACAATGGAAATAAGGAAGGAAGGACAGGAGGATGGAAGCATCATGGCAGGACATAAACAGGACACATTGAAGGAATGACAAAGCAAGATGGAAGAATTAAAAGAAAGAGATGAGGAAGAAAGGATGGATGGAAAGACAAAAGGAAGAGGAAAGGAGAACATTTTATTTAGCAAATAAAAGTTTATACACTGAAATGGTATGCATTATTTTTCCATGCCTATCCAGACCTAGAAGAAACATTCCATACCTTAGCTTAAAGGAAACATAAGAACACAACAATAAACCTGAATGCTTCTGCAAAGGTCCTTTTATTTCCCAGTGTAAACAGATCATTTAAGAATGGTATGGAGCCATGTGGGTGGAGCAGAACATGGAAACAACTGGCAAGCAGACCTGAATGGAAGCCTGCATATGGATGCCTCTGGTCTGCTGCATAAAAAGAGCCAGAGTGTGTGCATGCAATTTCTATGTGTGTGTGTGTGTGTGTCTGTATGGAAGTGCACGCAGAGCGTCCCGCATCTGCGTTTGTGAGCTCATCCAAACGGAATGATAACGAATCCATGGACACATCAAAGGGGCCTCCGGAAAAAAAAAAAAATTATAAAAAGAGGGAGCACATAAAAAGAGAGAAAATGCAAAACTGAAATATTCAGCACCCTCTGAAGAAAGAATAAAACAGGCTTGGTTTTCATCCACATCCCCAGAGAAACCCAGAGAAAGAGGGAGAGGAGGAAAAAAAGAAGACTGAAACAAGCAGAGAATGAGAGACAGACCACAAATAAGCGAACACAAAAGAGAGGCGATACAAGGGTGAGAAAATATTAAAAACAGAACAAGTTGAGAGAGCAGAATGGAGAGCTGGATGGTTTTAATGCTGCCTACACATGTGGCCTGTTTGTTGAAAGCATTGCACCTCTAAACTAGTGGAATAAAATGGTCACAGTGTGTAAGAAGGATGCATCTCTTATATTACGCTCATCTGGGTGCTTGGATGGAACAGTTTGGTACTGGTGCCAGGTTCTTTAACCGATTAAAGCCTTTAATGGCATATTTAAGTTTTATTTTTCTATTGCTCTCTGTCTTTTGTTACAGAAAACTATTACGTTTAACTTCTGTGCACTTGGACTTTAGCAATTCAAACTTTTCTCTGGTACCAACGCAGAAATATTTCAGACCTTATTCAAGACTGTATTTCAATGCAGGTCAAAAATAGTACATGTTGTAAAAGCGGGGGAGCTTAAGAGAGAGAAGGGGCTTTACTCAAACACGGGCGGATGTGACAGATGACATTTCAATTCATCTCTGGAAAGTGTTTCCTTGGGATCCGGCACTCTGCCATCCAAGCTGGAAATGACACCAGTGTTTTACATGGTGCGTGTAACCTCCTTTCAAAAAGTCAATTCAAACCCCTTTTCATTCTTTTTTTTTGGGTCATTTTTAAAGAAAGATTTTTTTCAGGGAAAAAAAAAACTATGCACTTGATATATCCTCTCATCTAGCAGACAGTATTGGGACAGAAAGATAGAAAATTTGGTTTCATGAGAGTAAAACAGTTTTCCTTCCTCTTCGTTTGTTTCGACATCATAGAGCATAGAGGTCCTTTATGCACAGTGATATATTTGTCAGTTTTGGTGATTATGGCTTACATTCAGAGGCGTAACTTGCTAAAGGACTGGTGGGGACATTCACCGGCAATAATTTCCGCTTTTTTTTCCCCCTTTCGGCTTATTTATTTTAGCCAAAGGTAACAGAGGTTGGGTACAGCTACAAAGCGTTTTGAGTCCGTGTTTGTTTTTCCCCTCTCTCGTGCTGCTCCAGTGTCCCGGTTCTCGGTGTAACATCATCGGATCTGTCGCTTTGAGACATCTGATTTGCCGCCACATTAGATTGTGTACAAAGAAGCTATGTGGTTGAAGGCGAGAAACACAGCAGCACCAAGTGAATATTAACCAGCAGATACTTGGATAATTAAGAGAAAGTTAGGAGAGGAGTTTGTTAGTTTGACATACAGAGCTTTTTCAGCTAAAAAGGGCAAAAAAATTGTGAGTTTATGCAAGTTAGTATTATAATGCAAGAAGCTTGAGAAAACTTTTTTTTTTTTTTTTTTAAGATATGCAGAGCTTCTACATATCTTAAAATGTTGCTTCTGGCATCATTATATTAATAAAGAGGTTCCTAAATCTTTTTAAACAGAGCACAGAGAGAAGTAGGGAGAGCTGCAGATTTAAAGGTGAAACAGATTTACTGGGATATCCAACACGCAATGAAATATATCTCCAAGTTTACCACAAAGGTTACCAGAAAAAAAATATGCCATGCTATATTTAAAATGCAGCATATCCATATTTTTATGGATGGATGGAATTGAAAATGTACTTCTACAGTAGGGATGCATGATATATCAATTTTGGCATTGGAAACGGCTGTTATTTGTTTTTTTGTTTTTTTTTATATACATTCATGTTTTTGGGCCCTATATATATATATAATACACTAAAAGGCATCTTTCTAACTATCAATAGATATAAATATCAATAACTATAAATAGATATAAATATCAATATCAACAATAGGAAAGCATTAAATAAATATATTTTTGTGCTCATTTTTGGAAAATACAAAAACCTGAAAGCGTAACTGTAGGTCCATCAGCCACCGCCCGGTCGTCCCAACCAGCTTTCATAACAAAGTTACACCCTTGCTTACATTACATAAAAATTCAGTTTCTCAGAAAAAAATTAGGAAAAGACATGTTTTTTAGCACAGAAAGGCTATAAAAATGTGTTTTGGTGCATTTAATACATGTAATTGTACATAGTCCAGGCACATGAGCATGAATCACCACAGAAGGATGCAGGGGGATGAGCTGCAAGTGTGCGTCCTTCAAGCTAATGCCTACTTTGTAAGTCACTTTGGATAAATGTGTATGCTAAATGCATAAACAAACATAAAAAAACACACACTCATCCATCACTCTATGAATCTAATGCTTCAATTGCTGACCTTTAGCAGCCTGGGCATTGCCATCAGTACCAGGCTGAACACATTACTGGCATCCCATCTGGGAATTTGTGACTTTTGTAACATTAATAGCCAACAAATTTGATATAGTATTTGTATTTTGCAATCCTCTTTGTTTTGGCTAATATGCTTGAGTCTGTGGGTCAGAACACAACCAGAAAAAAAAGGGAAATATGAAAAATATGGGAAAGAAAACAACTAAAACAATAAAATGTCCAGATGAGCCAGTTTAGCGTTCCAGTTTTATTGTAAAGAAAAAAAACAAATACACGCATAGTTAAGCCTATAATAAACTATTGTACTAAGAAATAAACTAGAGCTACAAAAAATTATGTTTTTTTTCTTTTTTGTTCCAAAAATCAAACTTTAACCTTTGAAAAAAAACACAATGTTTAGAAATTTTAATCATCAACTATTGCAATCTGAACAAGATACTTATGCATAGAAATTTAAAATGTAATTCTTTGCTTTTTTTCTTAACGGAAAAAACTAAATGCTGAGCAAAAGTTTTTGCCATATATGTGAGCTGGAACCCAGATATCTGATTGGATGTAAAACTGTAGGCTAAAATAAGGAGCAACAATGAAAACGCTGGAGGAAAAAAAAAATAGGAATTCAAAATTCAAGATTTCTAAAATAAGAGAGGAGGAAAGGCTTTAACATAAAATGCTTTAAATTTAAGCTTTAAATTCATTCGTCATGAACATGCTGATGAAGGCGTTTTTTCACTGAAAACTATCCTCAAACAAAATGCTTTTCCCACCATACTGTACAGCCCAGTTAGGAAACTCAGAGTTTACCTTTTGCAGCTCTTGGTATTGAACTGATGTTTAACCCATCCCCCAAACCTCTTTTTATGCAGTTGCCAAGGGGAAAAACTATTGAGCTCTGGTTAACCTTTTTATTATTCAGGATCCATACCTCCACCTGCTCCTGCACCTGAACATTAACTGGGGTTGCTTAGATACTTGTGATCCCTTGCTGGACCAGAGAGCTTTGCTTGATACTTGTTGGCATGCTGAGAACAATGAGACACACACATACACACACATATGCATGTTTCACTAAGTTTGCAACTGGAGAAAAAATACAATACAGCTTCAAAACATTTTCATCGCACATTTTCTATATAAGGGTCAAATAAAAAAAATTATCACTTAAATTTGACAATTTTAAAACACAAAAATACTAAATTTCTATGGATGCGTAGCAGTTGGAAAGAAAAGGGATGAAGGGAGGAAACATGATGGAAAAGGGAGAAAATGAAGATTGAGACAAGGAAGGAGAGAAGGATAGAATAATACATGTTTACCAGTTAAGCTGGTGCTTTATTACTTCGGCAGCTGAATCCAGACGTTTTGCACCCAGTTCACCGAACTTCAACAACTTCTTATGTTACAGGCACATCTTAAAAAAAAATCTAATCATATCATTATAATGCAAAAACTGGCAAATCACTGCATAGCACTGAAATAACGATTACCGTATTTTGCTAATCTATTGACAAGAATTTCTGCATCGTGGGACAATAAAGGGATTTTCTATTCTATTTCTATTCTATCTGATTCTCTTTTCTAATTAATACTCAAATGGCAGAAGGTTCCTTTAAGAAGATTATACACACAACTTCCAAGGTAAAACTTTGCCTTTTGAAGAGTTTTGTATAGAGCTCATCTGTGTTGAGCAGGTCGCTCTTTCAGCTAAAGGCATGTTTTAGAGTCTCTATAATCAAGCCAATCATTAATCAATTACTTAAGATTATTTCAATAATTGATTCATCTGGATTAATCTGATTATCTGTTCCAGCAGGTTTTAGCACACTAGGGGAAACCCTGTTTTTAAAACAAAGCACTTTTTATAAACTTATGGGAATAAAATAAGAAAAACTCTTTTTTTTTTCTAAGCACAACCTGGATTTAAGTAAAAGAGGGAACATTAAAAAAAAAACACATTTAAGAAATAACCTTATTATTTTTCCATAGATAAAGTAGTGAAGTCTTTTTAACTGTTAGATTTCAGAGGGACTCCACAGAAAACCTGATAGGTAGATGCATCGTTTTGATAAGGCCAACCTGGTAACAAGTGCCAAAAAGGAAAACACAAAGATTAGAAAAAAAAAAAGAGAGAGAAGCAGAATTAAACTAAAATGAATGCAGTTTTTCCCCCCCCTACTTTTACCTGACAGGTGTCTTTTAGTTGTTTTAAAACAGGGTTTTTTTCAGGTCATTGTAGCAAAAGCAGGTGAGCCTCCCCCTCTTTATGCACAACCTTCCCTCCCTCTGCGGTGCACCTCTCCATCTCTATGCTAATGCCCTGTAATGATCTAAGGTGCACAGAAGTCAGGGATGGGAAAGAAACTTCTTTGTTGTTGTTGTTGCCATAGTAACAAAGACTTGGCATAAATTTGATGCAGCCGTGTCTGTTTGCACTGCGAGACAAGGTGCTGTTCTTTCATAATAACAACATATATACCTATAAAAACAGCAAACAGGTTGTGTTTTCATGAATTTAACAGCAGTATAAATCCGAGAAAAACACATACCAGGCAGCGTCTGGCACATAGGAGGCATCTTAAGCAGCTCAACTTGTTTAATTTCACCATCCATCCCCTCATACTCATACACACACACACCTGCGTGTGGTCTTGCTTTGACTTTGAAGTTCTTCTGGATCGCCTTTAAAGGCCTTTAGTGTTGCCAGGGCAGCAGGCAGGTAGAAGACATCAGACTGCTTAGTCTGTTAGTGTGTGTCCGTGTGTGTGTGGTGGGGCCAAGTACTTAATTAGCAGAAGCCCTGCATTCCAGTTTCTGTGTTTAACTCTAAAGGAGTGAATGACTGCCTCGTTACTGATACTAACAATGAGAATTTATGCAGCAGCAGATCTGCCTGCTGTGTTAAAGCTTTTCTTTATCTGCCGTGTCGGTGTGACACTGACATGCAAACAATAGGCAGGTATAGCAACTAATGTCTTGTTATGGTTGCACTGTATTCTAAACAGGACAGCAGACTGAAAATGACTTGTTAAACACTGATTAAAGAATAAAGAAACTATGAAATTAACTCTGCCTCACAGCTTCAGCTAAAGTCATCGGAAACACAAGGAAGAATGTTCTGTTTCATGAAACATTGCAACTAAAACTTCCTGACTTCCCTGACAGCGGAGTGGAGGCTGCTCCGTGGGTTGAGCTGTTGCTGGGGTGACTTGTGCAGAACTTATTTTAAGTTTGGCAGGGTAACTTTAATCTGCTGGAGACAAAGGTACATCACGCTGCAGGGGTTAGGATGATCTACTGATTGGTTGGTGTCAGGTGAAGTTTTTTAACAAAGAGCAATTTGGGAATCTAATAAAGGTCTATCTATCTATATCTATATATATATATATATATATATATATATAGATATATATCTATATATATATATAGATATATATATATATATATATAGATATATACCACTTTATTAGGTACACCTGTCCAACTGCTCGTTAACACTTAATTTCTAAGCAGCCAATCACATGGCGGCAACTCAGTGCATTTATGCATGTAGACATGGTCAAGACAATCTCCTGCAGTTCAAACCGAGCATCAGTATGGGGAAGAAAGGTGATTTGAGTGACTTTGAAACACGCATGATTGTTGGTGCCAGAAGGGCTGGTCTGAGTATTTCAGAAACTGCTGATCTACTGGGATTTTCACGCACAACCATCTCTAGGGTTTACAGAGAATGGTCCGAAAAAGAAAAAACATCCAGTGAGCGGCAGTTCTGTGGGCGGAAATGCCTTGTTGATGCCAGAGGTCAGAGGAGAATGGCCAGACTGGTTCGAGCTGATAGAAGGGCAACAGTGACTCAGATAACCACCCGTTACAACCAAGGTGGGCAGAAGAGCATCTCTGAACGCACAGTACGTCGAACTTTGAGGCAGATGGGCTACAGCAGCAGAAGACCACACCGGGTGCCACTCCTTTCAGCTAAGAACAGGAAACTGAGGCTACAATTTGCACAAGCTCATCGAAATTGGACAATAGAAGATTGGAAAAACGTTGCCTGGTCTGATGAGTCTCGATTTCTGCTGCGACATTCGGATGGTAGGGTCAGAATTTGGCGTCTACAACATGAAAGCATGGATCCATGCTGCCTTGTATCAATGGTTCAGGCTGGTGGTGGTGGTGTCATGGTGTGGGGAATATTTTCTTGGCACTCTTTGGGCCCCTTGGTACCAATTGAGCATCGTTGCAACGCCACAGCCTACCTGAGTATTGTTGCTGACCATGTCCATCCCTTTATGACCACAATGTACCCAACTTCTGATGCCTTCTTTCAGCAGGATAATGCGCCATGTCATAAAGCTGGAATCATCTCAGACTGGTTTCTTGAACATGACAATGAGTTCACTGTACTCAAATGGCCTCCACAGTCACCAGATCTCAATCCAATAGAGCATCTTTGGGATGTGGTGGAACGGGAGATTCGCATCATGGATGTGCAGCCGACAAATCTGCGGCAAATGTGTGATGCCATCATGTCAATATGGACCAAACTCCCTGAGGAATGCTTCCAGCACCTTGTTGAATCTATGCCACGAAGAATTGAGGCAGTTCTGAAGGCAAAAGGGGGTCCAACCCGTTACTAGCATGGGGTACCTTATAAAGTGGCCGGTGATATGTATAAACACAAATCATCAGCAGAACCTGCTTTCTTCACTAATTTTGTGCAAACAAAAAGGGAATATAAATTTAGTTCCACTTTGCTCCAGTGAAAGATTTTTTTATCATTGATGCGTTGCAAGAGGTGAAAAAAAGTTAAAAATACAACAATACGTCTGAAACCCAGTTGTTCATTTTAAGTACAATTAAGATGAGCAAATTGCTTTGAAATTCAGCCAAATAAAATAAAAATCCTCTGAGTCCAGCTGGTTTTGGATGACCTTAAAGGTTTGTTGAAGATTATTAGTTTACAAACAATCCTATTGCAAGTAATGGCCAAATATTGTACCGTAGTCTCCAAATGCCAAAAAAAATCTATCTACAAAAAAAAGACCTTCTAGAAACTGTTGCCTGATCAAATATAAAGCACTCTCAGTTTTTAAAAACCACAAAATGTGACAAAGAAGGAAAAACTTTCTTGTAATTGTAAAAGATACAGAAACATGTCCATGGGCATCATGTGTTTTAAGCAGCATTAAGCTCAGTTAGATGTAGTGACAGGAATGTTGTTTAAATACAGTACATTGCATAAATAGTGCAATGACGGTGTAATGTCCGATTATTGGACTAGTAGAGAGCGGCTTGTGTTCCTGTAGGAGTTGTTTTCTAGTCATGGGGAAAAAGCTGTCTTTAAGTAACAGAGGGTCTAAGGGTTAGAAACGTATTCTAGGAAACTAAATGCAACTATAGAAAAAAGGGGCTTAGTACTCATAAAGGAGATCATTTGTAAAATGCAAGTTTCTTACAAAACAAATCTGATCATATATAGATTTAAACATAATACATTTTATTGACAGATATACAGATACTGTATCTGAGCCTTTAGTGCTGAAGTTTGTGTTTGCTCCCAAACAGACCTAAAAAAAAACAAAGCAATTTAGAGAAGCCAGCTAACCTAACAGGTCAAGGGGAAAATTGATGGGGACTTCCATTTTTTTTCTTTTTCAAAAATTTGAAAATAAAATCCAAAAATTATAAATGAATAAAAGTATGTGACTGTCAATGCTTTTTTTTTTATTTTTTATTCGCAATCTAAGATGCCAGAATTAAATAAGTAGGATTAATAACATAAACATAGCAAACATTCTCAAGTAAAGGTCTGATGAAAAAACACTTTCAAAGCCCTCAGATGTGGCAGTTCAACTCTCACTTACTTTAAAGATCAAAGAATGGGCTTGTTAAAGCCAAACTCCACCTTAAATCAAAATTCATACCCACTGTTCTTATGATCAAAGACTGAAGTCGAGAGATATAAACAACTCGCTAATAAAGACAGAACTCAGAAAGTTAAGGCTAAAGAGTGTGATGTAACTCTGAAACAAACTGCGTACTTCTCAGACTCTATGCTTCTTCCAGAACCTAAGATGTGGCTTTAACTCACCATCTGTCCCTGAACTAAAGTTTCTTTGAAAGGTTTCCCTCATTGGTTTTACTTCTTAATGTTTAACTTCTAGGAATTTGCAGAAGTAAAGACAAATCTGCAAGCATCAACCCAGATGTTGGAGCTTTGACTCCCACAACATGGCAAACATTTGGGTGTGAGGAAGACCTATTAGCTCATAAAATGTCCAGTGAAACATTTCTTTTGTTTGTTTTTAATTACATTTACATCCAAATAAATCGTACAGTGATACATTTGATATATATCGGTGTTAGATTTGATGATTATGGTTGTCTACAGAAAGCTGCAAAAAGTTGAGTCGAGGGAAAAAGTGTGGAAGAACAAGATCTGCATGTCAGACCCAACGGAAGCACACAAGCTTAAAGAGTTAAAAACAATAGGATTTCATTTAAACCAAACAGAAATACTGATTTGCTTATATATCATGCTGCAGCAATAGCTCGAACAAGTAATGAGTGTTTATACTGAGCCATATACGGACATACATTAATTAAGTTTATATTTCTGTGTATATTGTGTGTAGTTTATATTTATGAGCCTTTTTATCAGTTGGAGAAAGTAAATGTACTGTTTTAATCAGCTGTGATTAATGATCATCTAAATTAAAAGAAATAAACACTTTAAATATACCTTTTCCCCCCTTTAATAAACCTATTTATTATGATGAACTCATATTTCGTTGAAGTTCATCACTGACACTGTGATACTTCCAAACATTTTTTTAAATAAAAGCAATAAATAAACCTTTTTTTTTTTTGGCTGTACCTTAGTTCATCTTCTAGTTTGGCTATCTTCCTCTTGGCCTCCATTTTCTCCCTCTCAGCCTCACTCTGAACTGCCAACACCTGAAAGACACAGAAAGTAAAAGTGGGACAGAGATAGAGGTTTAAGTGAGTGCAAAAGCAGACACCATCAAACATCACTCTGGAAAAAGCTCTGCTGTCTGTGTGACACTTTGCATACGCCGTCGTCTTTTCTCCCCATCACCCCATCAAACGTCCCATCGGTCTAACACTTTGGAGCTATGGCCGCCATATGGGCTGTTCTAAGAGCCAGATACTGAATCATGGCAGCTCACACAGCACTCCAAAGACCTCTAAATAAGAAACCTTCTAGATGAAACAAAAAAGGAAAATAAACTATTCGGCAAACGCTTCCCCGTATAAATCCTGAAACCTTGGACAAGTTAAAGGAAAAGCAGAAGAAACGGCATCTAATTAAAGGAAGAAAATAAGAAGCAGACATCAAAAACTGGAGTTCTGAGAAGCCTAATTAAATATATCCCTGACCCTGAATGCAGAGTACAAAGGCCTGCTAAGTTTTTACAGGTGTATCAGTCAAAGGGCCCCAAATAAGCTGGTCTGCCACCAATACACATCATGGAGGAATGGCACTTTGAAGATGACCCAGGTGCAGCACAGATTTTAAACCTGATCTTTACCAGAGTGGTCTGGCCTGTGCTGGTCCTGCTCGGATTAATTATCAATGACCCACCGACTTGGTGCTTTATGGCTGCACTCTGACTTTAAAGTGGGCTTCAAGAGTAGAATGCATGGGCAATTAGGTGCATGCCTGGGTACACTTAAGGGACGTTACATGCCTCAGAAATAACAGCATGCCATCTTTTACAGTACTCAGAATTCACTTCCCATTCCTAACTCTGCCTGGTTTGTGCTATATATAAATATACTTCTGCTGCTGCAGTATTCATTTCAAGGCTTGTTTCACATCTAAACCAGGGGTGCCAATAAGTGTGGCCAGGCCTGCATTAAACACCCTCTAGACTATTTAAGAATTATTTTTAAGTGATGACACAAATCAGTACAGTAGCGTGAAGAAGTCGTCACTGGAGGATGTTCTTGCTACCTTTTTGTCACAGCTAGCCTGCAGTTCGTCCTTCTCTTGCTGGAACTTCATCTCCTGATCCTAAAAACAAAGCCAAGTTTAAAAGGTGAGGTTATGCAGAGATAAAAGAACATCTGTGATGATTTAAGTTTCTATCAACCCTCTGATGTGTTGGTAAACCTAACCCTAACTTGTTGGTGTCTTCTATACTCGCTTTCCTGAAGCTGCTGCTTGAACTGTGCCACATTCTTCTCCAAATCCTCTATAATTTCAGAAGCCTGCAAGAGATGTTTTTTTTGTTGTTGTTGTCAATAATCATTGAGCTCCACATTTAGGGACAGAGAACATGCTGAGGTAACATAAACCTTAGCAGCAGACAGAGCATGTTCCTGATGTAGGTGGCTGATGTCTGTCTCGTGTTTGGCTTGGAGCCTCATCACGTTCTCCTCGTGTTGATCGCTCTGCTGTTCTTTCTCCTTCTGCAGCATCACAATCCTACATGATTATAAGCTCAGATTAAAGAATGCGGGCAGGTTATCTTTTAAACATCAATGTAATCTTCTTCAAACAGTAAAAAATGAAACAGTGGAATAAGTCATTGAGTTTCTACAGGAATTGGATTCTTCATGACAAACAAATATGAAAGAATTCAAATAAACAGACCCACTTCTTATAACCAATTTGCCTGATGCAAAATAGAAAGGGGGAAAAAATTCCAGATGTGTAAAGCCAGGGATTCAGACTTACCAGTTTTGACTTGATGAAAACAGTTACTATAGATTTTTATTAGTTAAGAACAAAAAAACAACATTAATTTCCCCTCATTTAAAACCATAATGCTATCTAAAATCCCAAACAAACTCACTGAATCTTGATGTCAACCTGAAGGGGTGCCAAAGCTTTCTCAAGACAGGTCCTATCCTAAAATCAGAACTTCCCCTCATCCTGCATACCGCTTGTTGGCTTCCTGTAATTCAGCACTGAGGGAGGCGACGTGGAGCTCCAACCGGGCCTTCTCCTGAGTCACTGTCTGCCGTAGCTCGTTGCCTTTCTCCATTTCCACCGACTGTTGCTTTACCCGCAGCTCCATCTCCTGCACCCTTTGCTCCTGCCCCCAAAAACCCACATTAAGAGAAGAACAAAGTAAATAAAAAACTTCAACCAACAAGGGTGGAAGCATGAGGTAACGTAAAGGGAATTAGCATGCTCTCCAATGCAGACACAGAAATCTAGGTTCTTCCTTCTAAAGATGGATTATTCCTGATCTGAACCCCCAAAAAGTTATAAATTAAGAATTTCTGTGGTACATTGATTTTTTTTCTATCTTGATCAGTATTTCAATAAAAACATTGATCAAAGTCCAGCCAACAGACTCATGTAGCTGTTTCCTATAAAAGGGGCTACTGTCCTTCAGCTTGCACGTGTCTCTGTACGCAGGTATAGAACAGCATGGAATGCAGCATGAGCCCAGCTGATAAAAGCGCTGATAAGAGATGGAGCGTGCTAGCTGAGCTCCACGTTGACAGGGGGCTGGCGATGACAGGCGGAGGGAACGGCGGTGCCCCTTGGTGACAGAGGTTCTTTTCTTTATGTCAGTGCTGAGGGGTGTTAAGTAAAGAAACAAGAGGCCTGTGTTGTGCTTTGGCCGCGTGCTGACACTTAGCTCCTTGGCAGCGGATGAGAGGAGGCATGTCTGCGCACTGAGGCCTCACTGGGCACACCTGGACGCACTCGCTGAGAGTAAATTAAGTCCAGTAATTAGGTGTTTTAGAAGGAGAATTACTTGGTGCGAAGTGCAAGCCATGCAAAGCTACATCAATTGCACTACTGCCTTTTAGAGATATAGCTATGCCGCATTAGAAGTTTTAGCAGAAAAGCCATTTATAGTGATGGACGTTCACTAACAGTTTTGGTATCAGAAGTAAGGCCAGCTACTGGAAGGCTGCCTGCATCAACAGGCATCTCCAGAGGCTTATCAGGCTGTGTGCATGAATGTATAATGTGGATCAAAATCCAGTGTTTGAGTAGGAGAAACAAACTGAACAAGACCAGGAGAGAAACCACTGATGTGAGATGATCTCTGATCAGTGTACACCTACAGTGTGTTCTACTAGCCATTAACTCCAAAAGACAGCATGAATTCTGCTTAAGCAGATGAGAAAACCTTTAATGAAAAAGAGAATGAGTTCTTCATACAGTCAGTAAGTATCTTGCATAATTAAATTCTGTTCAGTTATATAGCACCGATTCACAACAAAGCACTTTACAATTCAACCACATCATACAGTCAAATTGACGCAAAGTTTTGCTACCTAAGGAATACCAGTTGATTGCATCAACTCATTGACTCGTAGGCAATCCCTCACACTAAGCATGCTTGTAACGACAGTGGAGAGGAAAAACTCCCTTATAACAGGAAGAAACCTCCAGCAGGACCAGACTCAGTGTGAGCAGTCATCTGCCGCTTTTTATATAATGAAATGAGGCCGATTGGGGTATAATTTTCTTTCAACTTCACAATGGTATACTACTCTATGTTAGTTTTTCACATAATATTCTAATAAAAACTTTATGTTTATTTTTTTATGTTTTTGGTTGTAATGTAACAAAATGTGGAAATGGGGTTGGAATACTTTTATAAGCCAATATGGATGGAATGTGTAGTCTTTATAAAAGTGTGGCTTGTGCTGGAAAAGCTCTAAAAAATGGGATGTTTTTTTATTTTTTTTTTTCCAGCAGGGATGTTTAGTATTTGCCTGGAAGAAGACAACTTACCTTCAGAGATTTTGCAATAAAGCTGTTCCTAAGTTAATTTGTTTTGTATGTACTGATTCTGAATAGTTTTTCTGCAGGAAGTAAGTCAGATAATGCGGAATGGGAACTTTAGCAAAAAATCTAGTCTAGACCTGGAAGACGTCCTACAATCCTCTATGCTGTCTCACTTCCCATGCTTCCTTAGGATAGATTTTTCCTGACAGTCATACCACACTGCCTTACTGAGAAATAAGATGCTTTCAATTGTTGTGAGAAAATTAGCAGAAAGTCTAGACCATTTCAGCTTCCTTGAAAGAGGGGTTGTTGTTGAGTATTCTTCACCCGGTGGGAGGAGTACTCAGTGGAGGAGAGGTCAGAGGAAATAGAGTTCTAGGAACATTATGCAGTCCCCAAGCTCCACCACCTCTGCATGTATCCAGAGAGCAGCCTTTTCAGTCCTCAGTAGTATACTATGACCTCCATGACCTAATCTAATATCAAGTGTGTAGTGTATTTTGGTGCTAAGCTATTCTGTGATTTATAGACTTACAGGAGTATTTTAAATCCTATTCTCTGAGATATGAGGAACCAGGGTTACAACTTTAGAAACCGGGGTGTTGTACTCCACTTTGACAGTTTAAGTAAGGACACAGGCAGCAACATTCTAGATAAAATGCAAACATCTTTTTAGGAAGACCTGTGAAGACACAGTTGCAGTAATCAATTCTACTAAAGACAGGTTTTTCAAAATCCTACTAAGCCATGAGTCATTTAAACCTGGAAATGATTGCACATGGATAAAAGGCTGAATTTGCCAGGTCTGAGTCCATCACCATTTTGTGCCTGATTGATGGGTTCTAGCTGTATTGACTTAAGTCATGTGCAAACTTTTACATTTTATCCCTTTGGTCCAAAAAAATATTACTTCCAGTTTGTTCTGATTTATTCTAAGAACATTTTGGCACAGCCATGCACTTCTCCTATGTATTTACCAAAAGCTTGAATGGGTTCATAATCACTTGGTGACATTGTCATGTACAGCTGTGTGTCTTCTGCAAAATTACAGTAATTTTGTGTTGTTGTTTATTTAGATCTAAGTTAAGGGAAACATTGAACAGATATTGAACAGAAGGGGCCCTGAGACAGACCCTTGAGGAACACCACATGTGATTTTTCAGGTCTCTGATATAAAGGTACCTCTTGACACTGACACTCCCCTCTTTTCTAAGTAGGTTTCAAACCAGTTCAGTGATGTAACAGGGAGGCCAAGCCAGTTTTCCAGGCACTTTGATAAAATTGAGTGATCAACAGTTTCAGTAGCTGCATCAAGGTCTAATAACACAAGCACTGTACTTCTTCCAGTCTGCATTTATACACTGTTGAGATGCAACTGAATACCTTGACATGGATAGTCTCTGTAGTGTGGTAAGCATGAAAGCTATATAGAAGATATCAAAGTGATTGGTCATTTATAATTGAAATTGAACTTTATTGACCTCACAATGGAGAAATCTCTGCATTTAACAAATCCCCTTTTGGGAGCAGTGAGCTGCCTTTGTGCAGCGCCCGAGGAGAAGTGGGGGCTTAAGGGTCTTGCTCAGGGACCAAGAGTGCCAGCTATGGGGATCGAACCGGTTATTTGCAACCTTCTCAGAGCACAAGCACACTGCTCTAACCACTAGGCCAACAGTCCCCACACTGTCAAAACACAGATATTTTAATAACTTCATTAATGAAGGTAAGGTTTGAGGTGGTTTGTGATGTTGTTCTACAGTAGCTGCTTGTCCAAATTCCTCTGTTTCAACACTGGTTTGAAAATTGCTGTTTTTAGTGCCTGTGGGTAAAACACTTGACAAAAAAAAGACGTGTTTATTATTTGAGTTAATTGGAATCCTAAATAATAACAGACACAGCTTTCTTAAAGAAAGTTGTGGGCAAACATCTAGACAGCAGGAGAAAGAAATATCCTTTTTTAGACTAATAAATATTAAAGAACATGGTTAGAACTGGACTCTTTACCCGGGGAGCCACATTAAAAAATATTAAATATTTGAGTTTTAATTAACCAGAGCACCTCTTTTAAACTTTGCCATGTTCCCTACATGGCTCAAAGTCTTCTGCAAGTCTTCCGTCTCCCTATCAACAATTTACAAGTTTGCCACATTTCAAACAGGACAAGTTGGTTAACTGCACAATTAATATATGCTCTGTCAACAGTTCTCCAACCTGAGCTGTATATTTCTACAGCTCTTCCACTGTCTTTGCTTCTTCTCTGCTGACCTCTGAATCTTTAGTAGAAATCTAAATATGTTAAGCTCTAAAGCAAAATATATCGCCACACGTGACTTTCATTTCAACATTAGCCCTTTTATTCCCTTGGTAGATTGGATTTGATGCTTACAAATACGTATTTTTCCTCCATGTTTCATATCAGAAATACTGTAGAACCATGGTGAGATTTTTTGGGGTAAAA
Source organism: Cyprinodon variegatus (assembly GCF_000732505.1). Taxonomy (NCBI): domain Eukaryota; kingdom Metazoa; phylum Chordata; class Actinopteri; order Cyprinodontiformes; family Cyprinodontidae; genus Cyprinodon; species Cyprinodon variegatus. Next base: position 64,746 of record NW_015150837.1, read on the forward strand.
TTCAGATCTAGTGCATTTATTCAAAAGAGAATGAATCATTTAAAATAAATTTCACATTCTGTCATTTTTATTATGTAATGAAAAGTTCTTATAAAATTGATATCTTTCTTTAAACTTTTTTTTTTTTTACATTAGATTTGTGAGTTAGAAATTAAAGCAGTAAAGCTACACAATAGTCATCTAAAAAGGAGCTTTAAATATTAGAATACTCAAACTATTTAAGAAGAGCATTAATCAAAGAAGCCATGAGCCCCATGGTTACTCTGAAGGAGCTGTAGAGCCAGAGCTCAGATGGGAGGTTGTGTTTTAAAGGAAAGCTGTTAGCATGCACTGTATAAATCTCATCCTAAGATTTAAGAAGCAAGCCACCAATGACAGAAAACCGTAAAAACCTCTGTTTTGGACTGCAAAAAGCCATGTTAGGACACAACAAACACAAGGAGGAAAATAAAACTAACTTATCCTACATTCAAAGTGCAGGATGGGAAGCCCGCTGCACACACCAGAAAAGAACATGCATAAGAAAACTTGCATAACATGCAAAAGAAAATAAGATCTATTGCAACAGGTGCAAAGGACTGCCTTATAGAAGTTAAATGAGAATGTTAATCACTTTTTTAAAGAGTTTTATTTTTTATTTTTTTAAATGCTTTATTTTCCTTGATCTCCTCAAAGAATCTCTCCGAGTCTCATCAAATATTTTTGGAAGCTTGTGGGTGCAATGTGACCAAATATGAAATATTTCAGAGGGGAGGTGTTGTCTTGCAAGGTGTTCCGTTTAAAAAAATCTCACACTTGCTTTGATATTGACTGATATGGTCATCATTAGTAGGTGCATCCATCTGTAGATTGTTGTGGAAAATTCAAACCACAAAATTGTTTAGCCTCAAAGGCGTCTAAATGACCACCAGGCGCCCTAATAGTCCCGGACGCTAAATCCGCCCCTTGGAGGGGTTGCAGCAACTCAAAGCCCACTTGAATCATGCTATACTGACTACATCTAAAGATCAAGCCAATCACATGGCAGGAAGGCAACTAATTTTCTGTGACAAAGGGCTCTTTTTATTCTCTTGGATCTTGTCTGTCCTTAATTATTAAAAAAAAAAGTCCCTAACCATGGGCTCTGCACCATCCGGTGTTTGATGCCTCTGAAATGTCAGCCTGTTGATAGATTAAGGCCAGAAGTAACACGCGAGCAAGAGGGATATGTATAGAAATCCCGCTAATACAAATCAAATCTATATCACATATCTAAAATCTATAAAACACATTTTTTAAGGAGCTGCTCAATTAACAATCTTCAGGTGTTGATGATTTCTGCTAATAAAATGTGCACAATCCCATTTGACACCCCCGTCTTTTTTTAACAACATCAAAGACCCTGCAGCCTTGCAAGGTGTGTGTGTGAATGAGTGTGTACATCTTAGCACTGAGTAAGATTTAATATGGACTAAGATCAAAGACGTTTAAAGAGATGACAGACATACAATATTACAGTCACTCCCTCCCAGATGTTAAAGGATGCCTCCTTTCATTCAAGGCTTGGAATGAAGAGACTGAATGTTTTATTATTAGATCGGGATTGACGTACGAATGTAAAGCTAAACAAGGCAGGGGATTTAAGAGCAAATATAGATCTAAACTTCCCTAAATCTGGTCCAGTAGAAGCTAAAGCAATTTAGAGAAAAGCTGTAGCATATTTGTTAAGTCAAATTGAAATACAAACAATAACATATTATGGTCTTTATTGCAGATGGTGATGCCACTGGATCATTCCAGTCAACTTCATAGCCTCTCAGTTAAAATATAATGACTTTCATTGCCACCTGTTTTACACACAACTTTATAAGCGAAACATAAAAAGAAAAAAACTTAATAAAACAATGCTAAGATAATCAGGATGCAGCAGACATGAGCTCCAGTAGTGGGACATCACTTCTTGGAGGTCTCCGAAGCTCATCTAAACATGTTCAAGACAACTCCTGTGCTCCATGATAAAAACCATTCTACTGACCTGCTGATGTCATACTGCAGCATTCAGATTCCTGACATACAACCATGATACTAATTACATATGTGAAAACAGACTTCTGCAAAGTTTGTTTCCACTCTGTTTTAGATACTTATTTGTATTTTCTTTTTCATCGGGTCATCTTTATTATGTACATTTTCTTTTAATGACCCAAACAGTCATATGTATATATATACGCGTGTGAGAGCATGCAAGTCCATTTCTCCTCGTGCACTCTCTGTTTAAAAATTGCTGTTCTCATAGCTCATACAAGCTTACTGCGTCCGAACGTCCTCTCAACCCCTTAATCACTATTTACAGAGGGGACTATAAAGTTGCAAACTCAGTCAACTCGGACAGATGATCACTGCTTTTTGCTCTCTGTTGGTCACGCAACACCTCCTGTACTGCATGGTGCCTGCGCCATCTTTGTTACTACTTTGCCGCTATCAGGTTGCGACAGTGGGCCACTGTGACACCAAATCCCATAATGCTTTGCAAGGAGAGCTATTTGCTCTCCGATATATCTGCCTCTTCTAAGGCCTTTCTTTTCTCGTCATACACTCCAGTCCGTGGACACTTTTTCTCTTAGGACCCTGGGCCATTTTCAAAAACCGCAGTGAAAAAGGTGAGCCACAATGACTCTCTGAAACCGGAGCTCACCACACATATACGGCTGAAAATGCGCAGAAAAATATAGCTAACTGGGGACGAGTACATAGGACGGCCTTACGTAAACAAATCACCAGAATGACTGACAATTAGGAGGACCACTTATTTAGATGATCCACCCGGAAATAAAAGATAGTCATCTATACCTTTAAGATAGAAACATTTTGGAACAAGGCGAATAACGTCCAAACCACTGTTCCGAGTTTTCCTATCTCTCTCTCCCAGTACTTACAGTGGCCTGAGAACGAGCCTTGTGCTCAGACTCCATCTTAGCCAGCCTTCGGTTGGTGTCGTCCAGCAGCTCCTGGATGCTTTCAGTGTGCTTCTTCTGCATTTCAAACTTCTCCTGCTCCATCTCTGCCACAGCCGCATGGAACTGAAAAGGCAGAGAAAAGCTCAATATTAGACACTGATCAACTGGCACCAAGTTTGGATCACCTGCTTTCTAACAAACTCCTGGAGATATAAACTCCTACTGAGGAGACAATGGTGAATGAGTAAATTATCTGTGAACGTTTCCCCCAAAATCACTCTTTTCCTGATCAACAATAAATACTATTACATTTCCCATCGTATAAGAATTTGTTTTAGCATTTTAAATTTCAGACGACTAAAATAAAATGAATAAAAAAGTTTTGAAACTTCCATGAATTCAACCTTATTTGTGTAAAATAACAATACAGAGCAAAACATCATTGGGAATCAGAAGGATAATGTTTTGGGTTTCATTTTTTCCAAATAAAAACCTTATAAGTATAGAATGGATTTACATTCAGACCCTTATTCATATTTAAGGCTGTACTCAGGAGGCCTTGGAGGTTTGTTACAGAACATCAGTGATAAAACAGTCCCATGAAAACCCAGTAACAGGGAGGAAGTTCAGGTATTTGAATGCAAAACAACATTTAAACATCTGTTGGACCTCTGTTCAACCAATACACGGCTGTCTATCTCAACAGACAGCTTTAGAGAGATGAGCAGCAAAGACACCCTTGATAAGTACGGGGGAGCGACATGTTGATTGGACCTGAGGCTGAACTTTTTGGCAGACATACTGAAACTGTTTGTGAGGTAGAAACTAAAAAGCTACAGGTGGCTGCATCATGCTGAGGTGTTTTTCTTTACCAGCAAGAAAGAAGTTGGTCAGATCGTCATTTAGACGGAATGATTTCCAGGTTACAGAAAAACACCCATTTTGATATCAAAAGTTCTTAGTCTTAGACTGGTGTAGCCAATGTACAGAACTAGAACTAATAGATCTGTGGTATAATTTAACAACTACTATCAATCTCTCCTTCAAATAGACTGAGTTACTTTTCTGTCATGAACAAGAATAGAGAATTTCAGTGTTTAATAAAACATGTTCTAAAAGGCCGGCAGCTGTGACTGCACCATTAGAGGGCACTTGAATAACTCACCCAGGTGGGCTGGATACATCTACACCTGAAGCATCTTTTCTATTGTGCAGCACTTGGTTTTTAATATTAAACCACTTTAAAAACATTAGGAGTATGTGATAGTAATCTGACAAAATGGGAAAAGGTTTAAGACACTAAATAGAACAAAGAGAAAGGGCGTGGCATTGTAAGCAATTTGTATAATAGAGCTGGAGAATGAGCAACAATTCAGAAGACTATTGAAGATTTCCATCACTTCTTAACATCTTCTATATTTAAAGACAGTCAGCAACCCTGAAGATATTAGTGAATAAACCTATGAACATTCAGTGAGAGCCCAAAGGAAGGATGATCAGAAACGAGTTGAATCTGTTTTCTCAGCAATGCAGCCTGGCTCTGTGCAGAGAGATCTCCCGTGAACCAACACTTTCCCTCTGGCTTGAGTCGGCTTACAGAGCGCAGGGCTGCAGAGTATCCCACCTTCTTCTCCCACTCGTTTTTTATAGACTCGGCACTCTGATCTGAGATCTTCTTCAGCTCCACTATCCGCTTCTCTTTACTTTCACAGATGACCTGGGATTCCCGCAGAACACTTTGAACTGTGGGAGAGTTTGAAAACAAACAGACAAGGGAAGTCAGACCTTTCCTTTCAATGCCTGTCTGTTTGTATGCATTGAAAGTGTTAGAAAAAAAATAAGTTTATAATTTGAACTTAATGCTTTTAACTGAAAACATCCAGGAATCTAAAGTAGAACAAAGAAACAAGCTTAAACTGCAGACGGAGCAGCACAGCTGGAGAATATCACTCTGCACCAGCATGGTCTAGTGTGGGTTGTACCTTTCTAGGCTTTTTACTCTGAGTGTTCAGAGACACTACTGTAAACATCCTTCCAGTTATCCCGCAATCACATCACCTCTCACCTTTCTTCTCGAGTGAGCGGATCATCTCCTCGGATTCCTTCTGCTTAGCCCGATACACACTTTTTATCTCTTCTATCTCGTGGTTTTTGCGGTCCAGAATCTGAACAGAGAGGGGAAAAAATAACCTTCAGCACCACAGAGAAACTAACTAGACTCATTTGAGCATAACTGGGCTTTGTGTTTTGCTTTATTCTTTATCATGGCTCATAGCTTCAAAGATTTCTAATCAATGGTCATGTTTACCATTGATTGGGTGATAAGAAGGAACTGCATTTAATAATCCTTACATCAACTGTTCATGTTATGTCATCATCCAAAGGTTTTGTTTCTAATTATTAGCTTATTGTTGCAAACAGCTATATACAACTACTTTGATGAAGAACTACGCACACAATCAGACACGTCCTTTTAAATATGGAAAATATAAAAAAAATGTTAGTGGCAAAGTAAGCATGAATGTAAAAACAGCTTAAAATAGTTGTGGGATTTCTTTTTTACATTTACAAAGCAGTTTTGAAAGCTGTGCATTTATTGCAACTGTTTTGCATTTGATATTGAATTAAGTTCTGCAACAGATTAACAAAACAAGCTGTATCAAAGATGCAGTCTCAGTTACAGCCAGGAGCAGACGTAAGCAGCTTACATTTATTGCAGAATCGGGATGTACGGATCATCTCATCAGCCACCAGCAGCAGGGCATCAGTATTTAAAGGGACAGAGTATATCTACATATACATTGCAGAATAGACTGGAGCCCATCAGCCAAACCGTGGACAGGTGGTCATTTCATTAAGGACCAATGAAATGCACAAACATGAATGTATGCTTTAGAGATTGGGCATCAGTTATTTTTAAAGCTAATATCGATTATTTAGACTAGGTGATCCAAGATATATGATGTTTTTTTGTGACCAATTTTTCAGGCTGACATTGTGTCCTCTTCTTCCATTTACAAGATAAAAATGACATATGGATAACAGATGTTACACAAGTTTCAATTTAAACAAAATTAAACATGTATTAACAAATCAAAACAAATACTATGGATAGCAAATAGAGGGAGCAGAAATAAATGCACTCCAAAGAAAGATCAGAACAAGGACCAACCACAACGATAACTGTGTCTCCTTTTAACTTAAGAAAAAAAACATCTGACTGTTTAAAAAAAAAAAAAAAAAAAAATTTTTTTTTTTTTTTTTATGCCATTTATCAAATAAAGTCATATGATTAAAAATCCTTCACCCCAGATTATTATCCATCTTCTACAGACCAACATTCTCTAAATACATAAATAATTCCTATTTCAAATAAGGGACAAACTGCATTACTAAAGAGAGACACCATCTAAAAAACTGGACAGCTCTTCCTTTTACATTCGTTCTGAGAATTGAACGTTCAGATTCAAATAGATGAGTCATAAACTTCGTATTTAAAATGGCAAAACTGCAAAAGCACCAATCGGCTTCATGAAATATTTCCCCCACCATGCATTAATTCTGACTGTTGACAAGTTAGATGGACGTCCATCTTAAAAAATGCTCACACATGATCAAGTTTTTAGTGATCAAAGGCATGTACAAGGAGAGTAATCTGGAAAAAGTGGGGAAAATTAAGATTTACTGTTACAGATATAATAGTTAAAAGTTAATGACCGATTTATTATTGACTTAAATTGGAACAGGATAAGTGCACATGACAATTTAACCTAATGCATCCTAAAATGTTACCATGACCCAATCCAACAAATGTCACTATGGTTTACTTTCATCAGTGAGTGAGCATAGAAAAATACAGGAATACAAACTGCTTGTACTCATGGTAATTGATCATTAAACATGTATTATTATCTAAGATTTTTTAACTTTGAAGAGACATTTTACACATTCACTTTATATACCCCAGAAAAATTCTTTATGTATTTCTGTTACTTCAGAGACCAGATAAAAACGGAGTAAAATAGCAGCTGAGTGAACCACCTGTGCTGAGGTGATGAGGTAAGTGCATCTGCTGGCTGCTGCCATCTGGGTCCAATTAGTTCAATTAGGTGACGAAGAGCAGCAGCTCCAGGAACAGAAATACAGGAGAGAACTCGGAGCACTTATGCACAGCCGTGTTTGTATGTGCATGGAAATGTGATGGAAGCAAAGGCTTTCCCTAAAATAAAAACGTTTGCTCCACATATGCAACACTTTGACCCTAAAACTCAAACCTTTGGTAACGACAAATGAATAAAATATCTTTTTTTAACGGATGAACTTTATCCCAACATGTTTCTCTCATTGGAAATAAGAGATGTTTTTTTTTTTATCCTACTCTAGAAGCCGGTGACGTTCCTTATTAGCTAAGCCTGTCATCATCCCAGTGTGAATGAGATGGAGGAGATGAAAGGACGATTGGGCGCCTGGAGCAAAGTTCAACAAACATTTAGGGATACCTTTTTTTTTCCCATTTCATCACCCCAAAGAGTTTTTTTTTTTGTTTTTCTTTTCAGGGTGTAGAGAACAGAAGGCAGTGGTAGAGTGTCAGGGTGAGACAGGGTACACCGCATGGTGGGAAATGGGAGCTTTTATGATCTCTTTTTGAGGCCTTTAGAGGACATCCTAATGGAGAGAACATCCAGAGCATAAAGTAGAGAGGAGAGATTACAGCCAAGGAAGGAAAAATTGTTTAAATTTACCAAATAAAGCACAATAGTCTATAAAAACATTACACTCATTGGCAGGTAAAGTGACTCCTCTTTCAGAACAACAATATTGATTAAAATCTGCAATTTAGCTAGAAAAGCTTGTGTTTATACTGACATTTGCAACCAACATCACTGTAGATTATCTTTTAGTGTAACATTTGTATTTCCATGTAAAATCACAGACAGTGAGTCCAGGAGCAGTTAAGGAGGCCAAAGACTGTATGTTAGGCAGCACCCATTATTCTGATAATCTAACAAATCAGGGTTTCACCTAAATCTGTATGCACTGGTCATATTTTTATACAGTAAACAAGGACTAGTAATCAGTGAAAGCCCTTTCACATTCACAACCTTACCCAGTAAATGATCTGTGTTATGTGTGAATAAAGCTAGAACTGAATTACTGGGTCAACACTAAGTATCAGGCTCACTAATTTACTAAGATAGTGTCAATAAAGCGTTACATCACAGGGTAAGGCACTCATTGGTGTGTTCAAGAAGAGGTTTGTAGTGATGTTCCATGATCCATGCTAAATGTTCCAACAGCAGCGTCAATGTCAAATGGGCCAGCAACATTTTTAAAGAAATCTTCATTTACTGTAGACCTTCTCCTGATGTCCGTCAGCTGCTTCCCTAGCTGTAAAAAGCAATGCAATAGAATTTCTTTAGTAGTTTCTAAAACGTCCGTAATTAGTATTAGGCCTCTGAGTAGTGCAAATCAGTAAGGCCACATGTGTGTCAGCGGTCTCCATGTTAAATGCTGTCTGAATAATGCTGACAATAAGGAAGAGGTAAGAAGAGTAAGCAAAATGCTTCCTACCAACAGTGTATTTAGAATAGGGACCTCCCAACATTCATATGCTCTGCATGGGAGATATATATACATTTGCATACAATTATTCTCTTGATGATATATACAAGCACAGCCAAGGACTTTAACAAAAAACCTTATTTGTTGCAGCTTTTTACTGCATGTTCTCTTTCATATAAAGCTCTTTCAGTCCTTATTCATTTTTCTCATGGCCTGTAACTGTAAGCTGAGCTTTGCCTTTTCTATACAGCCCTGCACTATCTTCTTTGTCAGTTATCAAAGACATTAGAGGGAGGGGATGGCATTTGCTGGGTACAGGTATTTGAAAATGGGGATATTTAGTCACCTTATTATGGTTGCACATTTCGTAGCTAAAAGTTACAGTGTTGGAGCTTAGCCCACCCCTGAACCCAGCCTACAGCTGCAGCCACCAGTTCTGTGTCTGTGGTGAATGTCATTTCTCACTGAGCCAGTGTATTGGGTTTCTTTGTTTGGCGTGAGTCAGCTGCATCCTGAACGTCAGTCGGTGCCAAACACTGTAACCAAAGACTGTAATGTATACCCAAATACAGGAAATGTTTAAAAGTCACTGTTGTGAAATGAAATTATATTGTGATTTGTAGTGATATTGAATTATGATGTAAAGCTGTTGTGTATCTGTTCCTCACTGAAAGGGATTCATCTCATAAGAAGCTTGATCACTTTTTTTTTATATATATATATATATATATATATTTTTTATATTATATTTATTATATTATATTTATATTATATTTTTTATAAAAACAAAAAAATGAACATTCAAACTACACCTCTTAACCAAAAGAACGGTTATTGGATGAACTACTCCAATGAGGCATTCTTATCCAGTTGTTTCTTTTTTTGGCATTTGGTGTTACTCCTTGCTGATAATGGGAACGTTATTTGTCAATAAATTATATTAAGTTGATTATATCTGTTTTCATTTGATACCTTTTTTTAAACAATGTTTATATCGGGTCAGATGCATGCACTCACATAGCAAGTAAACCGTTCATTGATTCCCCAGTAGTATCACATCAGTATAGGACAATACAGCCCAGCGATCAACATTGGTAGTTTGGTGTGCCCTAGCTTCTATTATAAATAATTTGCATTCTTCACCAACTGTTCAACATAAAGACGCATCTTAATCATCTTTAAAGCCTTATAGTTGAAAATAAATTGAAAATAACTCGCAGTCAACATTAATAGAAGACAGAACGAACAGAGATTGAAGTGCCATTCTGCTAAATGTAAAAAATTGCAGCATCTTAAGTTAAGAGTGAACCGAAAAGCTTTTTTCTGCTTTGTTAAAAGCTTCGGTGGCAGCAAAGGATAATCATATGAGGATGAAACAACATTTAAGTGATTGAAGTGCAGCCTAAATGACAGCTCTTCCTGTGAAATAAAACAGCTTTAGTGCTGCGTTCAGCATCTGACAAGAAGCCTTGAAAACAGGATTGTTTCATTGCTTGCAGATTAAATGGCTGCATAGAAGATTTTTCCATCCATAGTTGCAGTTATTAGGGGGGGTTATCTATTTCATATTTTTCTGTGGGGGGCCAGTTTAACTTTAGTTAATCAAATACTTGTGTATGCTTTAATCATTTCTTATTTAAAGAAAACCCTTAATACTTAAAAAAAAAAGCTAACACAGGTAAAATAATTAGAATTAAACTGGTGATTAAGATGGCTGCAAACTCAGTTTGTCATGTCCTCATGTTGCTCACTCTTGCCTTTTCAACGTCTGCATCATGTCTTTGCTGCATCTTCAGTTTCTCCTCCTGGTGCTTGGCCTCCAACACTTTGATCTTCATCTCTGTCTGAGAACACAGGAAACATCGTGTCATGATGGTCTTCCACTGCATCTGCTGCTCTGTAATTGAGTTGCTGCCAAAAATGGATGAGAAAACATCTACAAACATATACAGTTTTTTTGGCACTGATCTGTGTAAAAGTAATCAAAATATGAAGAAATTATAATAAGATTTGTGAAAATCATTTAGAAGGCTTTTATGTAGACACCTTTACCCCCCCCACTATTCTCTAAAGTGAATGGAAGTAAAGTTTTTGTCTATTTGTGTGTTTTAAAAATAAAGGGGCGAAAAAAAGCCATATTAAATCTACTGGAATGGATGCAGGACCAATAACAGCAACTCCAACAAAAAAAGAAAAAACATTCACATAAAACTTGTGTGAAAGTGAATCATTTCTAGCCCAGAATAGAAATAAAGGTGTGGCCAAAACTTTACACAGTGAATGATGGATAAAATGAATGTACTACTTGTTTAACAGGCAGTCTAAAAAGTTTAGTGTTCTTAGTCAAATACGCCATTTTGGAAAGGACCGGTTTCAATGCTTTCATGGACAATTTCAGAGCAGATCTCCAACAAAAGAGGCTTCTTGGTTTCAGTGCATTTAAACCAGACAAATCCAATCATGAATCACTCCAACTGAAAGCATTTTTCATACCAATTATATCAGAGGAAGTAAACAGAGTTTAATGATTCATATCTAGCTAAGGTAAGTCCTCAGCTCTGCACTACACTACATGGATCTAATTTGGGAAAGTCTAACATGAAAATTCTATGAACTTTTCAAAACCTTGTCATGTAAACTTTCTGAGGCCAAGGGAGCAAGTGAGGGTCGTAAAGCCACAAACATCCATGTAAGTCATTGGGGTTTTTTGTGATACAGTAGACCAAGACAAAGTGAGAAATGGATCGAGTTTGTGGCTATTACACAAAAAAATGGGACAACTTAAAGGGTTGTGTAAACTCGAGAGTATGGAAACACAGCAGGGAAGTTTAGATAAACCCTGCTGTCTTGGAAGCAGTTTAATTGTCTAGGTAAACGGCAGATAGTATAAAGTGGATACTTTTCTATTTCCTTGAACTGTAACACCAATAGATCTTACAATATGTATTAAACTATTTGTCCTTTCTACCTCTGGATAGAAGGATATCTTCATTATTAGAACGCAGAAAAATTGTAATAAAAGAAAATAGTAAAGAATAACGCTTTGATTATGTATTCAAATTCTAAAACTGATTTAATGGTGATATTTTGAAGAGTAGATTGTGCACCAGACGGCTGGCCCATCCAGTATCCATCAGACGGAGGTAATTTCTAACAGTGCTCAATAAAACGAGATACTATGAGAGACGAAAGCCGAATAAAAATACGTTGAATGTATTTTCTATTCATTTGTTCTTATACATTTTTAATTTCTCTTTATTATGTAATGACATTTTTTTTTTGGGGGGGGGGGGATTGTCTCTTGTACTTTCATTGATGATTTTAAGTTGAAAAGCGAATGATACATGGATACAGAAAAAAAATGTTATTGGTCAAATTGATTTGCAGTTTGTGTTCGTGATTTTATTACACCAATTAGGTTTTCTTGTCTGCTGGGAATGAGCGAGCAGTGCGCGATGGCACAGGAGCAAAGTTTAGATGGAACAATACTCACAGTGCTATAAATATAGACGTGAACATGTTCCTGTGTTGGTAATTGTTATAAATCGGGATAATGGAGACAAAAAGCAAAGCTGCTGGTTTTCCGTCTCTAGTGAAGGTTAAACATTCCCAATAGGGATGTCCCAATATAACATTTTCATTTACAATACGATACAGATTTTGCACCTTTGAGAACTAACCAGTACTGATATTTACCACATATGATATCAATACGGCTCATCCATACTTCTAATACTCATTTAGTAGTGTGGAACATTAGAAGGGGTTTGATCACGTATTGCTCAGAGAACAATTTCTATAACAACAACTGACCCATTTATTATCAGCAAACAGGTTACATATTCTTTAGACAGAAGCACCGTGCTTTTATCAGCATGACAATATCGTAGATTTTACGTAGACGCTGATATAATCCGATACTAGTTCTTTGCCCAATATCAGCCCGATATCAGATTGTGACATCTCTAGGGTCTCCCTACGGGTGATAAATCCACCTGATACTGATGTGTGAATGTATGAATATTAGAAAAACAAATAGCAATTAGGTCTAGACAATATTTGTCCATGCTCCATTATCTTTCTCTAGACAGAAGGAAAATAAAACTATCAACTGAGTGATAAATGAGCAGATATGCGTCAGGGTTGAGAGCATTTACACTATTACTGACGCAAAAAATTATTGAGAATTTAAAAGTACTTTTGGCATCTTGTCAAGATTTTCAAAAGCACATGTTCCTCTTTAAAATCTTGTTTCCTGCTGCTATTTTAAATTGGTAATGGCAAAAAAACATTTGAATGCTCCTCTCAGCCCATAAGCAAGAAGTATTCCCCTTGTTTCTAGACCCTACTTACAGCCTGCTGGGGATAAAGGCAAATAATACCAAACGAACAAATGAAATGCAGCATAACTAAGACCTTTTATATACAACAAAAATAGCTTTACACTGAAATGATCAACATCTTTTTCTACCATCTTATTCAAGCCCCAACAATTTTTACAAATTAATCTTTCAATAATACACTCTTTCACCTTCCTTAGCTTATATACTGTTTTGCCTTTTTTTTTTTTTTTTGCTGTCTTTAATTAGAGGATCTTTCCCTTAACAAACACACAGCTCACTGAGGCACAAAGGAAACCTTTGACAGAATAACTGTCTGGCTGTTTGCTTTGATGCCACCACTCATGTAAAGTCTGTGTATCTTCTGGAGCGTTAATCAAACCTGCAGCAGGGTGACAACGTTACTCCTTTGAAAAACTGCTTGAGAGTGTGTGTGAGTATATGTGTGAGCGAGTCAGTGGTTAAAAACATCCCGAGGCTAAATCTTGTTTGTTCTTGTCATCAAAACCATTAAGCTAAAAAAAAACAAAAAAAAAAAAACAAAATGTTAGTTGGCAGAGGGAAAGCTCATTAGACCTCATCTCTGAGATAAATATTAAAGAAAACATCATGATTTAAGCACAATATTGTTTACGTGCGTAAATATTGACAGAACATGATGTAGACATCAGCTACCCACAACTACATGCAGCCCCGCTCTGGGACTGAAACAGTGGATTCAAATTTAAGAGCTCAAGTTCTGCTCTGAAGTCAGCAATTCCCTTCCCGTTTAGAGCCCCTTTAAAAATAAAAAGTCCAACTATAATGCAGAAATTGCCTTCCGGATGACGCTCCTCATTATAGCACTTGAGCTACATTCAAGCTGCATCTTTGACAGAGCTCGTTTAAGCATTCAGTTCTTTCTTCTCCCTCTTTTTTTTTCTTGATTTAACGCTATTTCTTGTGCAATTGAGAGGACCACAGGAGACTTGTCAGAGTAGAAAGGAAAAAGTCAAAAGGAAGTGAAGTGAGAGAAAGACAGAGGAGAGTGAGAGAGAGAAGGCGTTGACTGAAAAGCAAAAATGTAGGGACCTGATTCTAACGGTGCCTTAAACAAAAAAAAAAGCTCATGTGGGGGTGTCACTTTCTTATCCTGTCTTCAAATGCTCTTTGGAGAAAGTTTGTCAAACTAGATCAGTGGTGTTTGAAACTTGTTTATAAAAGCGCCAGTGAAAGGAGGAGGAGGAATGTCGTACACCTAAGGCTTGTGAGATGTCTTCAATCAGTCCCGACTGGGTGGTACAGCTCCTTCCCTTTCCTCTTCCTCTGAGTGGAAGCGAGCGCTGTAAGATGCCATGTTTTCTGACACTTTGCTTTTGAGAGGATGAGAGCTGGGGAAGGAAGGAGGAGGGCTGGATGGGGGGGTGCGCGGCAGAAACCGTTTCTTTTTCTGTTCACTGTAAGAATGCCACGGGGGGAGGGGGTTAAGTGAGTGTGTGTCTGTGTGTGTGTGGGGGTGGATGAGGGGGTAGACCTACAAAGTGTAGACATTGATTCAAGTATTGATATGATAAAAAAAAAAA
>NW_015150837.1:79173-111295 GCF_000732505.1 Cyprinodon variegatus
AATTTTACATTTTATTTGCCCAGAAACAATTTTTACTTGCCCAAAGGGCAAGTGAATTTTACATTTTATTTGCCCAGAAACAATTTTTACTTGCCCAGTATAATGTTTGATAAATATAGTTTCTAATATTCATTTTTGTATATATATCAATTAAACATATTTGTTTTTTAAATGTTTTTTGTAATTCAGTATTTTTTAAGTTTCCTAGTGTGTATATGCATGCGATAATGAACTCAAGCCTACATTACCGTGTTAACATGCTTTTCAATCCCTCCTGCACATTCTTTTTAAACTAAACTTTGCTTTAAACTGTTGTATGCTTAGAAAAATATAAATTATAAGGTTAAAAATCTAAAAAAACTTGGCAGGTTAAAAACCTAAGATAAATCACAAGACAGAAGTCAATGTCACAAATGAATGACTTTTATTTTAGAGTCACGGTATGTTTATACGAGATACCGGTAATACTATTAATATAATGTGACTTTTCTAGAGAATCATTATACATAGTTATTTTATACAGGGTTTCCACAGTCTTACATAATTTCTGGGTGGTGGGTGAAAAGGGTGGAGGGTAAAATAGCCTTGTTGTTGTTTTTTTAGCCTGCCAAGTCGAAAAAAAATGTGTCTGATTCGCGCCGGACAAAAATCCCCGGACAAAATTCACGCCATCTGGCGTAAAATCACATTGCTTTTTGCAATCACGTGGCTTTTTCAAATGATGCGAGAATGTTTACAAATCAACAAAAATGGCGCCGGCGAATGTCAGTGATTTTAAAGTAATGTTGAGTGATAAATAATTTTTTTTTGCGATCATTGCACTTGCCTGGCGGGCAAATGCAATGAAATTTGTCCTCTCCCGACAATAAAATCTACTTGCCTCGGGCGATCGGGCAAAGGTTAACATTGAGCCCTGGCCATAACATATATTCCCTATTTTTTTTTTCTTTCATTTCATCTATCTCTATAACATTCCATCTTTCCATCCTTGTAGATTCCATATCAAAAGGCACCAAAAAAAGAAAAAACAACTCAACTTTAGTGGTTTATGAATATTTTGGAATCGTGAGATAAAAAGGTGGAGGAATCCCATTTAGCTGCTGTGTTGTATCTGCTGAAGAACACTTACAGAACATTTCCTAAACTTAGCAGCATCTTACTTTATATCTCTCTTTCTAGATAATAAGGCTGGACAAACCTTCTGGCTACAATTCTATCTCACTTTATTTTGACAAGGAGCTTTATGAACAGACAAGAGAGTGAGTGAGTATGAGACTGAGAGAATATCAATCAATTTCTCTGATATAAATCCATAAAGCACAAAGGTAACAAGAACAGAGGAGATGTGTTTGAAATAGCAACTTTATTATTATGAAACACACTAAATCCCCAATGGCTTCCTACCTCAAGCACAATCTTGAAAGCCAGCTGCAGATCTAGTCCCCGTAAAAACTACTGAGACTCACAAGGTTACCCTTTTTTAGCTTTGAAAAGCGATCAGATAAGACAGGCCATGGCCCTCTAAATCACAGGCTCAGAACCCAAGCGCCATCCCAGAGGAGTCGCAGATTAGAGAGACTGCCTCATTATGGCATAAGAAAGCAAAGGGGTCAGATCCCCAGTCAGGGGCTTGCGACCATTACACAACAACTGCTTGACACACATCTACCAGCCTGCTGCCAACTTTTCCTGAGGTCAGGCACTGAGGGAAAAGCTTCAAGATGGCATGTACACACAAAGTCTAAAAGAAAGGCTGTGTGATTTAATCATTCTGTCAGTATCTTCTGTAATCTCTAGCCTTAGGCCTGCACTGAGCTAAAACTGACTCATCAGTCACAGTTTAATTGAATTTCCAAATAAAGGCCCGGCCCTCTTAACACTAAGCACTTTCAGAGTATGCTCTAGGATTAGTGGGACTTTGGTGCTCCTGCAAGACATCCTCCACAACTCACCTATAAGCTGTCACATATGTGTAAGTAAAGCTTATAGGGAAATGCTCCACCTCAAGGCATGCCCTGCACACATAGACTCCCAGTGAAGGGCATAAACAATAGTCAAGCTGTGTCAACACTAAAGGTGTTTTTTATGCTCTTATTTGATGGATTTGAGCTGTCTGTAGATACGGGGGCTACGGCTGCCCTTCATGCTGTAGGTCCTGAACATATCCTGCATGCATTTCAGCTTGTTTTTCACTGCTGAGATTATGCCATTGTCAACTTCCCAGTAATAGTATTTCAATAAATTAGCACCACTATCAAAAAATAAGTTTTTATTTTAAAACTGTAAAAAAAAAAAAAAAAATAGTCTTACTCAGAGGTAGGTCAAGTAGTAGAATTACTCTACCATTTTTTTTACTCTAGTAAAAGTAAAAAGTTGTCATCAAAGAAATTACTTAAGTAAAAAAGTACTGAATAAATGATAGAGAATAAAAACAGATTTAATGTTTATAAATGAAGCTGGCAAACAGACTTAATGTGCAAGTTCTGGCCTTTTAAAGACTCAAATATCTAAAGAATACAAATAAATTTCATACTTTAAAAGAACAAATTTGTGCAAAAGAAATACTCTCTTACCATGTTAGGGCAGGGTAACTAACTTCCGCTCTTAAAGTCTACTTTTTACCCGATTTTGTAATAATTTAAATTACTCACAGAGGACAGAGTAGTCAGAGATTTTACTCAAGTAGGAGTAGTGATACAATACAAGAATATTACTTAAGTAAAAGTAGGAAGCACGGCACAGTAAACCTACTCTTAAGAGTACATTTTTTTTCAAAGTTACTCAAGTAAATGTAACTAATTACTACCAACCTCAGGTCATAACTGAAAGCTATTTTAAAGAAATGGAAATGTCAGCTGGGAACGAAGGGTGGTGCATCTCAACCGCTGCAATTGTAGATGATAAAGTTGGGCCTGTTTTTCAGTGGTTAGTCCTGTTTCTCTACTAGATATAGCTCTTACTGTGACCACCTGTACTGTATGTGTTCCCTTTCATCCTTATGGACAAGAAAACTGGCTCAGAGTTCATCTGCTTAAATGTTTCTCTATTAACTTTTTTTTCTTTAGCTTTTTTTAATTGTCACAAGTACAAAGCAAAGTAATGAACTCCCAGCATTTAACTCATCCCCTTGGTGAGCAGTGGGCTGCCATTGTGGGGCACCCAGGGAGCAGTGTGAGGTTAAGGGTTTTGCTTAGAGTCCCAGAGTGGCAGTCTGTGGGAGTGGGGCTCGAACTCAGGACCTCAGGATTCCAAGATCTATGCCCTAACCTCTAGACCGCCACTCCCCCAAAACTGAGCCATCTGTTGAGCTAATTTACCGATACCTTTTCTAACCAAGAAAGTATTTATGAATCATTGTTTCCATGTTGATTTTGCATGTCTGCTTCTGTCTCTTTGAACCTCCAGTCAGCCTTCCGGGGCCTCAACAGAAGGCTGCATGATCGGATTGCTGTAGAATCAATGACACAATAAGCGAATATCTACTGTCACTACATGCACATCTGGGAGAAGGGTAAATAACTTGATGCAATCACAGACATGGGCAATGTGGAGTCAACAAGTCATCTCCATGTCATGTATTTGCTCTACCCAGCCACTGAAGCAGGTGAGTCCAATCTTCACCGTGAATTAAAATCTGGGTAGATTAAATACATGACATGGAGATGACTTGTTGACTCCACATTGCCCATGTCTGTGCAATCAGCTGGATTGCGGAAGGTAAAAATTTAACAGATCTTTGTGAAATGTCTTTCTAAAGCACCTTAAGAGAGAGATTTTGTATGTCTTTACAGAAAAATACCTTTAAAACTGTCTTTTATTTTTTACCCTTTTATGACTAAAACATGGTTTAAACCTCAGTAGTTCAGTCCCGATGCATCCATAAGGCTGTAGCCTATTTTCCTCAATTAACTTTGGGTCAGAAGGTCCCGCACTGTTCCGCAGATGTGACGTCAAGCATGTCCATGTTAAATGGATCCAACCTAACCAACAACTGAAGCGTTATCTTTAAGATGATTTTTGTGAATACTCAGAAGCGACCAGGTAAGGTGATAAAAGTAAAGAGTTACAAGACGAGCAGAAGGGTGCTGCAGTTCTGTGTTTTGGTCACAGGTGGCAGTATCATCATACAATTCTGTAATGTCTCTTTAAGGTGGCACGTTCTTTGAATTTTCTGCTATATAAATAAACTGTATACATAATTATTAGGGATGCTAAATCAGAACTTTTGCTGCCGATCCCAATACTGATATCCTAGAGGGCCGATCACACCGATTGGCTCTTCATTTTTTGATTTAAGCATAAATGTTACAACTGTGATCTTGCAAATCTGAATCAAAAAAATCCCCTTAATTTAGACACACCATGCAAAAACCTCATGGAGGAGGTATAATTGTGCGCTGCTTCGTTCGCAGTCTTTTTTTCTGTAGTGCCCCTGCATAACTTGTCATACTTTGCTTTTTTAAAATGTCACGTTGCAATCGGTGTATTGATACATTTTGATGTGCTTAACCTCAGACGAATTTTTGCCATTACTAAATGCAAATTTCAGGTTATTTACAAAGTACAAAAGTGTGACATGTCAATGTTTTAGGATTTACTGTTGCATTGCAGAGTGAGGGAAAATGGGGACAGACGCTGCAGGCACAGCCTCTACAGGCTGCCAAGTAAGAGATACATATGATTGGTTTCTGTGATCGGTATCAAAAGATGGTGCTGATTGGTGATCTGCAATCATCAAAATTGGGACAATTTTGAGGGGTGCTGATCCATGGGAACACCACTAATATTTATGATCATAAATTTGAATATATGTATTTACCGGCTAATTTAAAAGAATATATTAAAAAAGAAGACATTTACTCTTTTTCAAAATTAATCAAGACATTGTTTCTCCAAAAATTTTTATTGTTTTTAAAAGTAAAAATAAACAAGACTGTACATTTCTCCATAATTGAGCAAACCTAGTCTGCTGTTTAGAAATGTTGGTGTGGGTTACAAGCATGAAGTATCTCATATTTGTTTTGAATTGATATCGAGGTCCTAATCCATTTTATAAACAAAATCAATAGAAATTAGACTATAACATCAAACAATTTAATATTTACTGTATCTCCACAATTCAAAATGATTCAAGAGTACTCCACTGTGAGGGAAGTAGGCTGCCATTTTTGCGGACAATGCCAGAAGTATAACAAAGGGCCAAAAGAAATTGCTGGAAGTTGGTCCCAGATGTCTGAAATCGGTCCTAACTGGAATTTAATTAAGGTTTCCTAAATCCACTGACATTAGGTTTAGGTTTCTCATCCGCCAACGTTAGGATTAGGGAAAGCCCTCAGGATATGGGAAAAAACAAAGGTATTATATATTTAGTTTAGGTATAAATCTACTGACCTTAATTTTAGGTTTCTTTATGTCTCTCTCCAAAAATTCTAGTGTAAACTTTTTATGTGTGTTTCAGGAGTTTATTAACAAAAATATAGCCAATCAAGTAATCAAAGAACAGTATACAACGCATCCTTGCAAAGAGCATTCAGGGGTGTCTATATACACTGCTCCAAAAAATAAAGGAGACACGTAAACAACACAATACAAAAGCATGAGATGGACTCTATAACCCACACAAGTGGCTCAGGTAGTGCAGCTCATCCATGATGGCACATCAATGTGAGCTATGGCAAAAAGGGTTTGCTGTGTCTGTCAGTGCAGGGTCCAGAGGGTGGAGGCGCTACCAGGAGACATTGAGGAGGCCGTAGGAGGGCAACAACCCAGCAGCAGGACCGCTACCTCTGCCTGAAGAGAAAAGACCTCCACCAGGCCACAAATGTGCATGTGTCTGCACTAGCAGTTAGAAACCGATCCCATGAGCATAGGATGACCATACCAATTTCCACTGTGCAGGTCGCTTGGCATTTGTCAGATAACACCAGGATTGGCAAATTTGGCACTGGTGTCCTGTGATCTTCACAAATGAAAGCAGGTTCACACTGAAAGTATTGTGGAGGATTTTCGCAATTAAGAGACCTATTTATATATTAAACCTATGCAAGAACATACGGGAGCCCATTTGTCCTCGTGCACGCTCTGTTTAAAAGATGCTGTTCTCATAGCTCATTCAATCTTACTGTGTCCGAACGTCCGCCCTAACGCCTAAATCCCTCAATAACTATATAGAGTGGACACTATATAGTGGACTTAATAGCAAACTCAATTAACTCACCATTACGACAGACGATCACTACTTTTTGGTCATTGTTGTTCACGTAACTCCTCCTCCACCGTGTGTTGCTTGCGGCATCTTTGTCGCCACTGTTCGGTAGTGACAGCCTATGTCAATAGCAGGCTGCTCTGACAGCAAATCCCATAATGCTTTGCGAGGAGCGCTCTCTGCGCAAAGCATTCTGGGATATATCTGCCTCTTCTCAGGCCTTTCTTTTCTTCTCATACACTTCTTAGACACTTTTTTCTCTGCGAACTTCAATGATTGTCTGAAACTCACTACTATTAAATGAAATGTTTGTAAGCAAAAATTTTGTGTGTGACTCCACATCCAGGCCTCATTGGTTAAAAAATTGGATTGCCATTGATGACTTTTGTGTGATTATGTTGTTGGCACATTTAACTTTGCACAGAACAAAGTATTTAATAAGAATATTTTATTCATTCTATGTATTATTTGGTGTTCCCTATTTTTCTATTTCTCTATTTTTTGTGCATTGCATAACAAGATATTTATGGAAAGATGTTCAAATTGAAGTACAAAAAAACTCTGAATTGTGTTTAATTTGAGATTAAGCAAGAAACTTACCGAATTTCCCTATGGGATTAATGAAGTATTACAAAATTTAATTTAATTAAAGATTTAAAAATCCCTCTTAATTAACTTCAGGTGTGGACTTTTGGCACTGATCATAAAAAATGTGGGGCCCTGCTATGATAGTGGAGTAGGGTGCCTCTCATTTTATTTAGTAAACCTCATCTCTGAACAAGGCAAAAACAATAAAAGACAAAGACGGTCTCTTCAGCTTAAACTTCCCCAATCTAGACATCAAAAGAAAAAACTATGCCTTACTTCTGCCACAAAACCTCCTGTTTCTAATGTGTCCATCTGGGTTCTTCTCTCTGCCTTGTATTTTGCACCAGTGGAAATAACTCAACAGTTTTTGCTTAAAAAAAAAGGTCTGCTCGTAGTGGGGGCCTTCTCACACTATTGGTAAAGGAATGTAGCCTGGGGGCCATTTGCAGTCAAATCAATGATCTCGTGCGGCTCCTGATCCCAATCCATGAAGGGAGCAAACTTGGTCAGTTGGCACAGATGTTTGACGCACTTAGGGTGAGATTTTTACAGAACAAATCTTTAACTCCTAAAATGTTCCATGTCACAATGTGACACCAAATGTTACTTCCCATTTCTAACCAGGTTTCTGGGCTCATCCTTTGTAGTAAATAGAACCACAAGATGCTGGCAGCTTGTACCCAAAAGCAGACTTGGATGCTCCTGTCGACTAATTAATAGGAAGGGATTTGATAGAAACTGAAATATCTTTAAAAAATAAAATAAAGAAAATGTTTAGCTCTTCTGCATGAACTTTTTTTGTGTTTTGAAACTACAGTAAGCACAGATTAACTTTCAAAAACATCTGAGCATTTTGTTAGTTTAAATAAAATCTGGCATGGTTAATTCATCATCTAGCAAATATTTGGATTGCATCCCAACTGCTTTCGACTTGGAAAATGTTTATACATCAGCTCGGTGAAACTTCATACAGTTGCAACAAAAAACCTTTGAAAAAAGAAAGTAAAATCACTCGTAACATTATATTCTGTAGCATCAGATCACAGGTGTTTTAAGCTTTCAGTGCAGAGAATAAATTCCCTTGACGTTCATCCATACTAAGCCGTTCAGCCAGTCAAGGGCAGGATCAAAAAGCCAAAGATGTTTCTCTAATGTTTCTTTTTTCAGTAGCTGAGTTACATCAGGTTACAGATATCGCTGCCATGTCGTTTTAGGTTAAAGAACAATCAGCAAACAGTGTTATGGGATGTAAAGAACATCTCCCCTCTATGTCCTAAGTGTCTTTTGTCTCCCTTTATCCCCAAGAAGCCCTTTCCACACTGCATCCTCCTCACAGCGAAGCCGTCAAAGTGACTGCAGCAGCCGCAAAAAGCCATGACGATTACAGACGAGTCATGCTCAGTTTTATATTTAACGCTGCGTTTAAGGTGCTTGGTGGAAGAAATGACTGGAGGTTTGGAAGTGTTGGGGAGGGTCAGACGGGACTTCAAAGCATGCTTTCAGAATAGGATTTTCTGCTTAAATCCACATAAGGAAAGAAAGAGAGTCATCGGAGGAGGTAGGGAATATTTCTGTCTTCTCAGAGGGCTTGGCCATTCCAACAATATAAGCCATGTATATGGGTGTTTAGAAATGACTTTGGTGTATCCAACACCTTAAAGCAGACGGGGATTTGACTTGTCCATTTAATACTCTTGCTGTCATATAAAAGTAGGCTACATAGAAAAAGCTAAAGGATGGGAATGTATTCTGCCTTTCTAAAGCATTCGTACCCTTTGAACCTAAACATAGGGTCCCATTTTAATCAAAAAGCTATTTCTAAATCAGGTGTCTTTGCCTTAAATGTACATGTTTGTCAGTCTGGTTTTTGACTAGGCCATTATAGCACAGGGATATTCTTTAATTTGAAAACACTTTATTACATATCTGGCTCTATGTTTAGGATGGTTGTCCTGCTGGAAGGTTACCCTTTACTCCACTCTTCAGTCTTTCCAGACCTTTTAAGCAGTTCTCAGTTTTTAGCTCTATAATTTAGAGGATGATGAGTGTCGCAATACAATAAATAAATATCTTATGAAACAATTAATTTATATGTGTCATTAATTAATCAAAAGGAGAAATAAATTCAGCTCCTATCTACAGGTTTCTCATTGCTGCTCATCATTAAAAGGCCAGATTATTGAAAAGCACTACTAAGTTGGTATATTTAGTAGGGATGTAAATAATAATCGTTTTGTATCGATGCATCTATCCAACAGCCAAAGATCCGATGCATCGATACGTCCGCAAGAGTATCGATTAATGTTTTTTTTTCCCTCCGGTCTATTTTTATCCACTTGCTCGTGGGTGTAATTCTACCTCCCGTGCTGCGGTGGCGCTAAACCTATTTTGCCCTCCTACCGCGCTTCCTGGTTATACTCTTACAGCAGGTGGAAAAAGGGTCCCAGCGTTCTCACGCAGCTCGTTCTTCTAAAGGGTCAAACTTCATGGTTTGTTTTGCGCAATTTCGGTCATAAAAGCAAAAAAAGCCGGCCTCCTGTCTGCGGCACTGTTTGCGCTCACCTACAATTTGGAAGAGGTGCAGGGAAGCGTCTTTGGAGGGGGCGGGGACGTCTGGAGCCGAGGTATTGCATTCCACCATTGCACTGATTTTGTTCAGTATTTTTTGATGCAAAGCCTTTTAGCTTCTATAACGCAGGGGCATTATTATTTTTCAGTGAATGAGGTTTTAATAGGCCTAGGTGGAGTGCAACTTTTCTACTTCTGTTATTTGCTGTTGTTTCTACAAAAAAATGCATACCGATATTACAGCTTACATTTATTTATTTTGAATTTGAAACATTGTCTAGCCTGTAAGGTGTGTAAAAAAAAAAAAAAAAAAGAACCAACTAATTGAATCGAATCATATCGTGGGTATTGAAAATAATCGAATCGTTGGGTCATGAAATCGATACTGAATCAGTCACCATGATGGATGTAATTTACACCCCTAATATTTATGGTGTCTATCATGAGCAGCAGATGTCTGAGCTCCTCCAAAGTTACTTAGCTGTTCCTCTTAGCAAAGTAACTTAGCTGGCTTTTCACTGGTATCATATTCTGATTACTCAATAAAATCTACAAATGTTCATCAAATGTCTGATATTTCAACCTGCTTTAAATTTTTGCTAAGTTCATACTGAGGAGGCGTTATGACATAAGTATTTCTATTCAGGGAGCCAAAGGAAAGATGGAAGATAAACAATGCATGCCATATTTTTCAGATCTCTGTTTGGACGTTTTTGAAAACCATTCATTGTTTTTTTTAACTTATATAAGGCATCTGATCTGATCTGATCAAAGCAGTCAGCTTTACATTTGGTTGGGCCTTTTTCAAGCTGAGCTGCATACCTCTTTGCTTTGTAGGCCATGTTCATAGTTAAAGGCACTATTCCGCTCAAAGCTTGACTTCAAAATCTACAGAGATAAGAAGGAAAAAAAAAAACAGGTTATGAAATGATTGAAGAGCTCAAAGACGATAAAGAAATAAACAAAAAAAAAGACACCTGACACAACTTACTGGTGACAGTAAGGGAATGGGCTTCTCCCTCAAATACCTGGGGTTTTCAATCTGAAAGCAGAGAGAAAAACATTCAGACCTCTCTCTTCTCTGCCTCTCCTAACAAAGCCCTGAAACTACCAGAATCCATCCCAAGCAGTGAGTATGCCATAAACAATGTGGACAGCACATCAAAGTCTAGTTTTGTGGCTGAAGCCTCTTCCGTCAACTCCTGTCTGTTTAGAGAGACAGAAC
This sequence comes from Cyprinodon variegatus, assembly GCF_000732505.1. NCBI lineage: Eukaryota > Metazoa > Chordata > Actinopteri > Cyprinodontiformes > Cyprinodontidae > Cyprinodon > Cyprinodon variegatus. Next base: position 89,760 of record NW_015150837.1, read on the forward strand.
CGTCGCGCAACTTCAAGGCTTTGTGTGTGTGGCCGGCTCTGTTTCCGCTCTCGGCTCCCCCTCTGCTGTCCCTTTTGTCAACACTGAAGACCGCTAATCTGTAAGCTATCCCCACTCTGTTTACCATCACATGGAGACCAAAGCGTATACAACCCTGCCAAACACTGACTCGGCATGCTCTTTGCTTACAATATGGGACGCATTGGACTGAAAAGTGTAAGCAGGTTAACCACCTGAAAGTAAGCGGGTCACGGTCCATGTGACTTTGGTGGCTTTACATCAATAAGGCTCGCTAACTGTGACACAAGCTGCAAAAATATCATCATACAGCGCTTCTCTCTGATGCTTTAGAGCCATCTGTGGGGGCTCACATCTAACATCCACATCACAGCCTTTCAAAGTAAGAACCTAAATCTCAGAATGACGGCAACGACTTCCAACGTTAATCTCCAAAACAAACAGAAAGAGTGGGAACAGGAGAAAATGGGATTCTATTTTGTGTTATTAAAAAAAAAAGGAGAATCAATGCTTTAAGATGGTGCTACCCACTCAAAGCTAATCCAAAATAAAAAGAGGATGAGGGAACAGGACCTGGGAGAATTTAAGGACTTTGGAGTAAAAAAGCAGCAGCTACAATGGCTGAATAACGTCACAATCTGCTGCTTCAGGGTGAGAGACATAGTCAACCTTAAAGAGGTAAAGAATGGTTCCTCTGGTTATCACAATACAAGCATAGGATCAGAAAAAGAACCAACTCTGTGTCCATTAGACTAAAGCTGCAACAAGCATTGTGAAGAAAAGGACATATTTTCATAAAGTGGAGCCCAGGATGAAAACTCAAACCAATAGCCAGAAACACCCGGTAATCAGATCTGATTGAGCACGGGCCCACAGAGCAAGTAGGACATGCAGACTAAATCCTGCGGTGTTGTCTTGGCACAGCGTCCCGCTAAACTTGGACTTCCTGCATACATAACCCAGTGGATGTTTGTAAGGAAATAGAAAAAGGTATAATCACAAGGACTCAGCAATGAAACACATCTGCTGATAGCATGCTAATTCACCCACTAAAACTAAACAAGCAGCAGAGAGAAAAATATGTCATTTTTGTTTTCTATTTTAGAGAGAACAGTGATTTTGCTACTGTTTAACATAAAACGATGCTCCAACAAAGAAACTAAAATAAAACATTTAAATTAATAAATATTTTGGAGCTAAATAAACCTAATAGCTTGAAATGTACTGTATGTAATGCATAAATCACAATCTGCTTTCCATGATTTTCTCTTTAAAGCTGAAAATCTTTTTTTAAGTCCAATTCTCTGACATAATAAAAGGATTTGGAGCCAAACCGAAGTGGAATAGCTGATGACATGTCATCTAAAACTACAAAGAATGACTACCAGCTGTTTTAAACACTTTTTTGGTTTTACAAAACAGGCCTTTGTCAAAAGTAATATGTCAGCAGGATGTGTGGCCTCTTATTATAAAAAAAGTATATAGTGAGGATATTTACATTGCCTATATATGAGAAATATAAGATCTCTTTTAAACGTTATGTTTAAATAGATTTTCAACTTTTTTTCAGCTGGTCCTTAATTCTAATAAGCAAAACAGAGTCATTCATATTAACTGACAAGAAAAGCTTATATTGTGATACATATTTCATCCATATTGCTCCACCCTGGACTAAAATATGTAATACTGGAGATACCAGCACCCATATCATCAAAGAGACTGTGGGTTTTGTTTGCGAGTATAAAGCTTTGAGGCCAATATGTCCGCACAGACTGGCAGCGATTGATCGCCCGCTTAGACAGGACGAGATCTGTGCTGTGCATGCTACTTGGTTCAGAGCCTTTGCACTTTGCAAGTGACTTGTTTGTTGTAACAGCAACAAACTGTGGGTGCAAGAAACCCTCAGGTCCAGAGAGCAGATTGAAGAGTTCCGGCTTGTGAAACAGCTCCGTTTTCACAGGGACCACGATGACAAACATGGCTTATAGAGTTAGGGGAATTCAGAAACACACAGCTTTTCCTTCATTTTTCTTCCCTGCTGGAAGGCCAAGAGCCTGCTGGTCGAACAAATATTCCTCACTGCGCACGGCAGCCGAAGTTCAGCTGTAAGCGCAGCACATCATCATAGAAACAATGCTAGTAAGACTAGAAGTAAAGATCCACCTGGTTACTTTGTCAACATAAAGACAGACATGGTATCTCTTCTCATAAATAGTTTAGAGTCAGTGCGGTGAGCAAGAGCGCAAGCAGCCCTACTGAAACTGCTGTCATAAGCATGCCAGACCCATAGGTGGCGCAGTCATACTGCTACAGCAGGGGTCACCAACCTTTTTTAGGCCGAGGGCGACTTCATGGGTACTGAGTTAAAGGAAGAGTTACCAATACTGCCCAATGATCAGAAGGGATCAATGTTCACCTTAACTTCATACATAATAAACATATTTTTATTGGGAGGGAAGAAATGAAAAAAGGAGGGATAGGATGGAAAGAGGAAGGAAGGAAGGAAGGAAGGAAGGAAGAGAGGGAGGATTTGAAGGAATAGAGGAAGGAGAGATGGAAGGATGGAAGGAAGGATGGTGGGAGGGATCAGCGTTCGCCTTAACTTCATACATAATAAACATTTTAATTGGGAGGGAAAAAATGAAAGTAGGAGGGATAGGATGGAAGGAGGGAGGAAGGATTTGAAGGAATAGAGGAAGGAGGGATGGAAGGAAGGATGGTGGGAGGGATCAGCGTTCACCTTAACTTGATACATAATAAACATATTTTTTTTGTTTCTTTTAGCTCCCAATTTTCTTTAATATTGTCATTTTTAAATCTATAAATACTTAAAATAGTGTGTATAATTAAAATGATGAAATGTTCTATAAATGATTAAAAAAGAAGGGTAACAAAATAAAATAAAAAATTCAATCTTAGCCCACTGATGAGCTGTGCTGTTTTCAGAAGTGGCTGTGGGCTCCCCATGAGGCCCCTGAGGGCCCCTTGGTGCCATGTTGGTGAGCCCTCTGCTACAGAATCCCACTAACACTGTGAACTATAACACCGGCCATGCTCAGGCATCTCTCGCAAGGCAAACCCAGCAACACAGGAACATGATGCATGCAGATTACGGAGAGACGGAGCTTCGTATCAAAGAATAAGAAAAGACGTGGCTCACATCTACACACAGAAATATGAAAGCAACGTCTACTTTTAGACCTTCTTTAAAAAATATATATTTTATGTTCTCCCAAAACTGCCTAAAAAAGAAAACACCTTAGAGGTTATCACTAGTCTTGTGTTTGTTGGGTTGAAGTCTGCCTGACATTTTAGTTAATTTTGGTTGCAAGTAGAAGTTTACTACTGCAGGAGATCACAGGAGGGCTCTGTGGCTCTATTAGGTGTCCAAACATCCATTCAAAGAGCGTTACTTTTTGATGCCCTCATTCTAATAACACAAATCTCTGCCTTACTTGCTTACACTTACAAGTCTGAGAGCATTCCTGTTTTCTTCTTGGGTGGCCGTTTTAGATCAAGGCCAGAGTTTATGCCTTGTATGTAACGTCACACTCCTAAAGCTTTTGGCTGTGGTCACTGTGATAGAGTATGCTGACTACATCCCATTAAAGTAGAAATTAATGACAAACTAATATAGGCTGCCTCAGAACATTGAAATGAAAGCCAAAGATGTTCCAGATAGAGTCATTCTTGGCTCTGCTAAAATTTCGTAGGAGCTGGGCACTTTGAAGCTCTGCATCCATAAAACTTGAGCAGGGTGTGTGTGTGTGTGTGTGTGTGTGTGTGTGTGTGTGCGAAGGAACATCTGTTGATTTGAAAGATGCAGGCTTGGGGGAGCGTTGCCAAGCAATGCTTCTTATCAGTGTTTCAACACAGAGGAGAGCAGAGCGGTGCAGTGCGCAGCTTCACGTCTGCAGATAGATTCCTCAGATTACCCTAAGACGGGTTGAGGGGGCTGAAGATGTACGGACAGACGGAAGGGAAGAAACACGAGACAGAACAGAAAACAACCTAGGAATACGCAAGGCGTCGCTCTGGGGGTTCAGCGAAAATATCCCTGTGTAGGCAACGTAGGAGCAAGCTGAAAGGCAAAAGGGAGACACAAAATGAGAGAATGAGGGAGTGAGAGTCATGCAGGTGAGGAGAAGGGAAATAAAAGATATGAGGGCAGATTGCTTATCACGCCCTGACCCGGAGCTCTCTAGACAGAGGAGATAAAACAGGTGCACACATCTCCCTCTGTACAGTTTACACAACCCTCACTACCTAAAAGAGCAGTGAAATGCCAAAAGGAGAAGGAGGACTAAAGGAGGACTAAAGAAAAAGGCTCTTTTCATTATTTGCTCAAAGGTGTCCGGGTAGCTCAGTATCTCCATACTGCTGCGGTTCAGAGTACCTCACTCAGACAGTACTTTGGAGGCTGATAACTGCTGAAAGCACTCAGTCAATAGTAATTACAGGCTCTAAGTGATGGCCTCCGCTTCCTATGGAAGCGATCTGCTGAGATATAAAAGTGTTGCTCAACGTATTTCATCCACCAAACAGCAAATAGAAACAAACACTACAAACTGTAAGTTTATCTCCATTTTGCTGCTGGTTGTATGTTTTCAGAAGGGGCAGTACCGGTAATATTGATGATGGATACCAACATCCCTCCAGGGCAACAAAAACAACAGGAGAAAGTTTGTCATAGTTTGTCTGCTTCTCCTCTGATCACATTAAGGAGAATTCTGACAAGTTCTAATGATTTACTAAAAACTATTTACTAAAAAAGCTAATCCAATGTGAAATATGACCTCAGATAGCTAGTACAGGGTTCCTACAGCATAAGGCAAGTTAAATTCAAGACTTTTTTAAGACTTTTTAATGCAACTTGGAATAAAAATGTAAGACCAAATTCACAAGAAACACAAACACTTCCCATACAGGAAGAAAGCTAAAAACACACAAATGACAGATATATTTAACTGAATTCACAAACTTTTAGCAGGGAACAAAACAAATCAGTTTTAAAGCCACAACATAACCAGTGCTAAGTATTTTTTGCAGCTATAGCATGGTACTGCATGCATTCTTCAGTTCGTCCTCCACCTGTTGCAATTCTGCCATTTTTTCTTTGTATTGTTTTCTGTTTGATATGGTGATAAGTGGAGGTGTTGCAGAGACAAGGGTGGAACAAAACTGAGAAATACCGGCTGTTTCTCAGTAACTCAAGTTTGACGCTTTGTGTTTTGTGCTTCGCATGTGCGACTCCCCTGCCTTAATTCCCATCGTTCCGAGCTTGAATAAGTTCTTACACAAAATACACTGTGCCTCACGTATGTCCCCTGGTACTGGTTTTAGCCATGGAGAAAACTCTTGGCTGGATAGCCAATTTTTCTAACATTTACACTTGCCCATATTTTCCAGACAAAAAGTTAATGGTGCATCTCCCAAATGTCCCGGCCACAACAACGCTTTATTGGTTCCGCTATTGGGATGGAAGCAATAATGGCGAGCCGTTATTTTTTTTAAATAATAAAAAAAAATGTCAATTTTAATGTTTTATTTAGATTACAAAAATAAATCTTAATAATATAATCCTATTTATGATGTTTTAAAAATTAAGACCTATGAAAGACTGATTTAAGACATTTAAATACCAATTAAGGCCTTAGTTTTATTTTGAAGAATTCAATGCCTTTTAAGACTTTTTAAGGACCCGCAGGAACCCTGTGGTAAACTATTCAACTGCCCCGCCATTTTAATCTGAATAATGCTGTGTAGAATTAATGTTTTGTTTTTAACTGGATGAAAGCTTTGAACTTGTTGTGCAGCTCCGTGTTTCTAACCATTATTAAATCCATTTTTTGTACAACTTTTATTATACATTTAACAGACTTGTCCAAGCTTTGTGTATTTTCCAAGCTTGCCTTTTAAATATACATTTTTGTTGGAATAAAGCCACTTTATATTAATCTCTTTAACGGCAAGATCTGGGGTTTAATATGAATTTAAAAAAGGAATGCATAACCAAATGATGAACTGACGCTGCTCTATTTATGGTTAGAAATAAAATAAGTAATTCTGGTAGGACACAAAGCACAAAAAGCTTCTTTTTTTGTTGTTTCTAACAAAAGCTGACATCTTCTCAGACTTTTCAGATGTTTACTCTTGGCACTAACTGCATTTACTGCAGAGAACTAAAGTGGGGGTACTGGCTGGATCCCCCTCAGTACCCAGGATCCTAACGGCATCCCCCTTAACTCACCCCAAGGTTCCAGCTGTTAAGGCAAGCCTCCAGGTCACTGTCATCGCAAGACGCGTTTGCTTTGAGCAGCCCATCCACCTGAGAAGAAAGAGTTGGTGTAAAAAAAATTGCATCAAGAGAAATAGTGAAACAAAATAAAATAAAAAATGTTTTATTTATTGTTTTACAACACAAAGATCAGCTGCTGATGGCTTACTGCCTTTTCACTTATTCTAACACCTTTATAAAAATGAATCTAGTCTTTCTTCCTTAAATACCAACAACACTTTATTCCACATCCAATAACATATTCCCATTCTGTTCATTCAATCATTTAGTTCTCCAGATGTGAAGCAGCTGAACATAATATCTGTCCAACAGTAAATTCCTAAAGTATATGTGCAGCTAGACTCCCCTCCATTGGAAATTGTTTCAGTCTTTTGTTACAGCTGGGCCTCACATTCATATTATGCACGATAATTCAAATGGTTCCAGGGGTTTTGTTGATACTAGATCTGCTTACCCAAGTCAACTTTGTGCAGCAGAAGCACGAGTACGGGAAATATCTAATAAAGGTGAAGGAGCAATAGGAAACGGAGACGTTGTTGAATGTGATAAGAATCTAATGGAGTGCGGACCTTGGGAGGACCTCAGCAGGATGGCGCTGGCACAGGGAAACGGATGAATAGAATAGCTAAGGATTATATGCCTCCTCTGATTAGAATAGTAATGCGACCTCAAAGCTCCAACCTCAGACAAACAGGATAAATGTTTCATTTCAGCGTATGGGAATGCTGGGAATGCACTACACTGACTGCTTAAATCAGCATATCATGGGCTTTGAAGGGCAAGCAAAATTTAAAGCACAGTTTAGAGATGTTCCTAATTATTTCTGGCTGCAAATATTAGCAGATGATCGCCCTACTGCTTTATTTATAAATGTTCTAGCTGTTTTAGGAAGAGCAACGAAAAAGAAATAGGAAAAAAATAGTTTTGGTAGATCATCTTTAATTAGTTAAGCCTTTTTCATGCCCATGCAAGAAGGCCTAAACTTGAAAATATGTCAACTTTGCTTCCTCCATTGAATAGACACAATGATAACAAATGTTACGCAAGTCTTCATTTAAACAAAAAGAAATATTTATTTTTAAAAAAACATGATGTACATAAGTATATAGGAGGATGTTCTTTTTTTCCAGGTGGATCATTAAAGTAAGTGGTCCTCCTAATTGTCAATCATTCTGGATATATGTTTACCTAAGGCCGCCCTATGTGCTCGTCCCCATTTTCACTAACCGGTGGTGAGTCTGACATAGTGGAAAAATTGCAAATCTTCTTTTGGAAAGTAAGCTTGAATGAGAGATAAGAACAGCGACTTCTAAACAGAGCGCGCATGAGGAGAAACGGAGATTGTGCATGCTTTCACACGCACAGGCGTTCCCCCTGGGGAGCGGGTACAGGGTTGTGCTTGTGCATTTTTTTTAATAGTGTAGAGGGCAGGTCTTTTCAAAAATTAGCAAAAATCCTCCACTATACCTTTTAGGATTCTGCAGTTCCTTTTTTGACAATGCAGGGGCACCAGTAGACAGCTAACAACTGACAGAATAAGGAAAGCAAATAAAGGAAATAAGTTCCCGCAAATTACGCTACCTACATAGTTAGTGTTACCATTTAGCCAATTTTAGACGTTTATCACACATCCTGCAATAGATGGTTGTAAAGAAGGTCATGTGCCACACAAGTTGATCAGTTAGTGTAAAAAAAAAAACAAAAAAACTAGCAAGTGTGCGAATGGCCAAAGGACATTCCCCTAAACTGAGTGTCCAAAAAGCACATCCAACAACGGCCATCTGTAAGGGTCAGAGTAAACAAGGACAGGGGCTCAGCTCATATTCTGACTTTGATCATTCTTCATACCATTGAAGGAAGATGATTTTTCAAGTTTACCATGCCAATAACATTTTTGGGAGTAAAGATAAGGTTATGAATTAGCTGTTTTTTGACTTTCATGCCAACTAAGGCCCCGTCCACACGAAGTCAAAACGAACACGAAACGCTAATATTTTCCAGAAAGTTTGTCTTAAAGACGGAGACGTAAAATAAATGTGATCGTCCACACGAATGCATGAAAACGCTGCAAAATGTATGCCAGGCCTGTAAGTGGCGCTGTGGTGCCAAAGCAAAAATAGGCGACGAAATGTTGGGCATGCGCACTAATATTTATACATGGCTGCCCTGCGGGTCAATCTTCGTGGTTCAGTCAAATTCAGGTGCTGAACTATGTCGTCGATATTGCTCTGTTCTTCCTGGAGATATTCCAGAAGAAGAAGATTCTGTTGTAAGCCCGACAGCAGGGTGAGTAGCATGAGCAGCAACCATTCAACACAGTACGGCGCCATTGTTGTTGTGATACTGTGTCGCGCATGCGTGTTTAGAGGCGATGCTATGACGCATGCGTGTAAGAAAAAAAATGCGGTTAGAGCTTAAAGATGGAAACGCGAAAACGGTGTTTCAAAATCTTCCCACTCTGAAGGCTTAATAAAAAAAAAGATCATTTACAGAACCCCGAAATGCCGGCTTCGTATGGATGAGAGGCTGGTTTGGTGAAAAATTTGTGCGTTTAGGCCAGGGTTTGACTTCGTGTGGACGGGGCCTAAGCTAGTCTTTTTATGAGGTGTAGGACACAAACCACCCCAGCTTTCAAGCACCATGTCTACCACGTGTTCCCCTACAAACGCTGTACCAAATGATCATTAGTTAAAGTGCTGGGTAGAGTCTCTTCTTCAGGGTTTTGGCTAATTACTTGTCTTATCACATTGGGTCTGATTATTCTAAAAGAGGAAAACGAGAAGATGATGGGAGGGTTGTAGAGTCAGACCCTAAAAAGTGATAAGGTGTGAGAAAAAGACCGACCTGCAATCCGAAAAACCTCATACCAAGCACATTTAAATCTCCCATGAATAAAAACCATTTGTGTAAATAAATAGCTGACAGGGTTAAAGTGTTTTTCACCATCCTAGTATGGTCAAAAATAGGGTTTTATGGTACCGCTCCAGTATGTTTTTTATTAATAATTAAATGTCTATTCAGAGCATTTTTTCAGAAAGGCATTAATTTATACCTTTTCTGTAAGATATTTTGCAGCTGGGAGATAAAAAAAAACAAAAAAACCAACCCTTCTTCCATCTTTTGTGGAACCCTGCTTTTGTGGACTGGAGGACGTTGGTTTAGGAATTACCTTCTCCTCAAACAGCATCCTCCTGAAAGAGAAACAGAGGAACTCATGTCATAAGAATGGAACCTAAAATATCTAGGTGTGTAGTCCTGCGGTCTGTTCGTGCCTCCCTGCATGTATCTGAATGTGCTTGCATCGGCAGCCCCCCTCCCTCCTACATATGAGCACATCAACATCTGGCACTGGTTGCATGGTTTGCGGTCTGCAATCCATCCCATCTGAACAATAAATGTCCACGCCATTCTTCATTCGGTTTCCATGTGCAACATATGGGAAGCCTGGCTAAGACTCTAACCATTCCCTTTCAATCAGACACGTCAGTGACTGTCTCTCACCATGTCTGTCATGGTGTAAAAAAAGTAGCAGCTATCCTGATACACACACTCCTTTAAAATATGCAGACCCATATACCCTTGCACACTATCACTGAGCTAACAATCTCATTAGGCGCCGGCACACAGGATGTTATTAGCCCACTAACACTAATTGAGTGAATAAATGCTGGAATGCCAAGCGGATGTGGAGCCACAGTAAAAGAAAATAAGATTTTTAAACATCTTATAAAGACATCACTTGGCTTTCTGAAAGGGCGGCTGTGGCACTATGAAAAATACATGGGATTTTCCTTCTTTGTTTGTGTACAATTTAAATTGAATCTCAATTATCAAAAAAGGCAGACACACACACAAAAAACTAAATATTAGAAGATCTTAATAAGCCTTTTAAATCATCTTGTCCCTGAAAACTCTAAACAAATGTTTACATTAATGGTTTCTGGGAAGTTTACCTCTGGGTGAAGTGATGTACTGTTTCAAATACGCCACTTTAATTAAAAGCTAGTAATTCTAAAAGCATCTTGCAAAGGATGTGCACTTCAACAACCATTTTATTGCTTATGAATTTAGTCCCATTTACTCTGACACTCTAAAACAAAACCCAGATAAACATGCAATTAAGCAGAGAAAACATTGTGATTCTGTGAAGAATTTTTAAGGACTAGTAAAGCACATTATTAGTGGATAAACGGCATAATTTGAACCACTGAATGCAGCACACAGATGAGGAATGAGGGCAGAGAGACACGGGTAAAAGTTTGAATCTGTTGACAAAAGAAAAAGGAAATCCTGTTGAAATTGCAATAAACTGCAGTCTGAAAGTGATAGCCCGAAGAGTACAAATAAACATTTTCTTTTTCTTATTTGAATGGCATTCGAAGATGATGCTTCCTCTTCCTTTAACCTCTCAATAATTAAGTACTTTGTGTTTGTCTATCATATAAAATCACAAAACAATAGATTGATGTTTGGGGATGTGAGTTTTTTTTTCTTTCTGTAAGCTAATGTATATGTATCGTCAGGGATGTTGATTTTTTTATTAGAAGATATAGTTCTATCAGAGCTGCTGGGTGTGAACTAATTATTTGCTCTTCTGCATCTTGTCAAAGCAACTAATAAAATAAAGCAAAGTATGTTTAAATCTAGAAGGTCAAATGTGTTTTTATTCTCTATTTCAAAAATTGAACCGCTAAGAAATTAGCAGTTTGGTTAAGAGGAGCCAACATAATGATAAGTAATGAGTTTAATTTGTTCTCTGTAGTCGTTCAAACTACTCTTAAAAGAAACTGTAGATACAAGTTGTGTTTCTTGTAATTAATTTCTTTAAATGTGCCAGATTGAAGACACCTTCATGATAAACATTTTCCCATGTTTTTGTAGGCGAAAATGATCAAATACTGTAAAATAACTTAATGGCAATTGCTCATCATTGTTTTAAATTTTTGGAAAACCATCTATTAATTAAAAAATCAAACCAGTTTTTAGTTCAGGATTTTTACACATCAGGACTAGGGATGGAACGGTTCACAAAATCCACGGTTCGGTTCACGGTTTCGTGGTCACGGTTTTCGGTTCGGTATATGTTGATTGTTAGGAGAATCTATTATGTCTTGTATAGTACAACACGTGTTGCACAATGCTTGCACACTGTTGCACTTTTATCCACAACTTTCTTTCCGCCGTCATCGTAGGTCACTCTAAATGCAAAGCGCTCCCATACAGCAGACCTATAAAGTGCTGCTGGCGCGTCTTCCAACGCCTGGTCTTTCCCACTCGCCATACCCACACAATTCACAACAACTGATTTTTTTCTGCTACACCCGGCTAAGCTGCTTCGCTTCTTCTTCTTCTTGTTTACTGCTGGTGGTTGGCTTTGGTCGCAGTACTGCCACCTTCTGCTCTGGAGTGTAAATGCTTCGCCTATGAGAAAATGGAGCAGCGCATGAACCGAACGAAACACACGTGAATCGAACCGAGACAGTCGAACCGAACGGTTTGGACGGTTTTCATAAACCGTTCCATCCCTAATCAGGACATGATGAAACTTTTTAGTTTCCACCGGGTTTACTATTAAAAACAGAAACCATGATTATATATTTAATCTAACAAAGTTAAAGCCCGGCTTGAGAAGCAGCAGGCGAAAATTTAAGCACAACTTTACAGCCTTTTACTTCTGATACATTCTATTCAACTAACTGATCATGTGCAAGCATGAATAACCCAACAAAATCAGGACTTGATCCAGTTTGCTGTCTGGAGCAAATTCCCTTCAAAGTCAACCTATGCAACACTCAAAGTAACTTAAAAAAAAATCACAGTAACCTCTTGATAGACTCTATAAGCCATCATTGGTGTGTTAAAGGTGATGCTGATGTCATAACGTTTCCCATCTAGCTGGCATGCTGGTATTTTTAAAGCAACTTGCTGAAGTAGATATGGTGGAACATCAACTTCCATCCCATGTTTGAAAACTGTTTGCAATTCTAATAGAAACTCACTCTTAAAAGACCTTTGCAGTGACATCTCTGTTTTATTGTATTGTGCATTTTTATAGTAAAGTATGAACCTTAAATAAGGCCGTCAATTAAATACTATCTGAATCAATGTTTCAATCATTTATTATCCTGAGGTGAGGGAAGCATCTGCAAACGACATGAGAAGATTCAACAGTGGTGTTTGGTCTTTGCTGCTATGTAGTGCAATATATATGTTTTTAATGCTGTTGGACTTACCCAACTACCAACTGGAATCCTTTAGATTAAAACTTACATAAATTTATAGGGAGGATCAGTCATGTGATCATGAATGAACACCCCCCGTTAATTTTCGTTCTAAATCGATGCTAACGTCTCAATGTTTTCTTCTATGCTCTACTGGGTCTAGATCAGTGTAGTGTTTTTAAATCTAGTTTACATTTATGTTTGAAACTTTATATAATATGACTTGCTTTATTGTTGTTTGTAATCCAAAGTCTAGCTAGGTGTGTGATTTGCAGATAGCTTTGATTGAATGCTAATTTGATGTAGAGTTAAGTTAGTTCCAATAGAAACTAAATTAGAAATTAAAAAAAAAAGTCTAACATGAACCTTTCAGCACGGTGGTGGAAGGATAATGATTTGAACCACTGGACATGTAATCCTTTTACCTTCTGTGTTTCCCACTTGTGGAAACACCAAAGTATTATAGAGCTAAATGGAAGGATCTTCAGCCAACAGCTGAAACCTGGACCAAACTGGGTATAATGATGCCAAAAGAGAAAGAAGCGGGCGTGCCATCAGTAAAGGTTCAAACCTGTAGCCGGTTATAATGCTGTGGTGGGAACTTAAGAGAAGCATGAAAAAACATATGAAAAAAAATAATACAATTCATTGCTAATGATGTGAGAGACTGAAAAAAACATACAGTTTAAAACACTTCAAGTTTCTGCTAACATAGTGGTTTCAAACATTGAATCATGGACTTTAGAGTTGTTGTCTTGTGTAAATAAAAACTGAAGTGTGGTTTTGTGTAAGTTTTTATAACATCCATCAGAATGAAATTTTTAATTTTAGTAACCTAAAGCAAAACTTAACCTGGTCTGTTTCAGGTTTGTACTACAAGTTATCAAAGTCATTATTACAAACTATACATCAACTCTGCAAACATCCCTCTTTAGCTGTTAAATTTCAACATATCACATGTGTCTAGGCTGGTTAACAACATATATTGTAGTTTATTATGTGGGGTATGTGTATGAAAATTAAAAATGGTTCAATAAAAAGTTTGAATAAAAGCAGTAAGGTATTATGTGCTCACATTCACACTCACACACGTGGAGCTATGCAATTCTGATGGAGGGGCCAAGCCTCACAATTTTTTGGGCCTCTAAGTCAACAGGTGGATGAAGATAATTGAATCAGATGTGTCTGAAGTCTGAGGCCCACAGATCAAAGCAGTGGCAAGCCAAGCCAGAGCAACACACACACACAAAAAGAGCACCCATAACGTAAAGGCACAGAAGCTGCAGCTCGGCTGATTAAAGCCGCCTGACATCCAAGCTCCAGCCTGACCTCCAGGTGCAGAGCCAGCGGGCCTAGGTCTTAGCCTCAAGCACCCCTAGAAAATGTTTGACCTTGGGTTACAAAAATCCCCACGTCCCTGCACAACCTCCACCAAAAACCGAAACCAGGAAAGATCAGAGGGAAAAACTCGTGAGCGAGGAATTCAGAGACACTTATACCAAAATAAACAAGTAACTCACACAACTGCAAATACAATGTTGCTGTCACACTTCCCCAGGGGGAAAAAAAAGGAGAAAAAAAAGTGTAGAGCTGGCTAAGAGCTTTCACATGTGGATGGAAAGCACACAGATGGAAGACAGACGTGAAGGAGAGAGAAGAGGAAAACAAGGAAATAAAACATGCAAGGAGCCTCCAAAACAGAGGCTGCAACTCATTTTAACTACTACTCTCTTCTAAAACGTGAAAAAGGAGAAAGAAGGTCAAATTAAGAGAAGAGTTTATATGACACAGCATCAACAACAACAAGCAGTTGGAGATGAAAACAGCTTCAAAGTATTTTGGATTCATAATCTGTTTGATTGTCTTACAGATTCCTATGGATAAAAAGGTGATATTAACAATAGAATAGCCCCATCTGGTGGTCAGATTTGAAACAACATATACAAAGACAGACATACATATATCCATTTTTTTATGACATCTTTAAACCTCAGGAAAAAATAGGTCTTCATCACATTCACCACCTGAGGAGATCAAACACTGCCACATCAGAGCGGGACACTCTGTCCTACCAGTCCATTTAGATGAATCATCTAAATAAAACGAGCAGATTAAAAAGACTTGATGCGGCTCATTTTGTCTATCAGGATCTTTGTCTTCAATGCTCTTCTCTCAGAGCAGTGTGGGATTTAAACTACTGCACCACAATCACATGAAGAAGAAACCTCCATGTCTAACACACAGATTGTATTTAGGCAAAAAACTTTTCAAATCCCTTTTGATATGAAAACCTGAGCTTTAAAGTAAAAGTATTACGTAATGTTTCTGGTTTTTGCTAATGTGTCACATACATGACATTTTTTAGCTCTCAATCATTTTATGAAAAGATATAAGAGAAAAAAAAAAATCTGTCCGTCAGACTGTCGGTGATCATAACCGCACGTATCTATCATAGGGATAAAGGGAATGTCCCGTTATGTGATCTATTTTCTGTCAAACAATGAATTCATCTTTTAAAAGAAATACTAAATGTTCAAATTTTAGGTTCTACTATGAAAATAATTATTTTAATATCAACTCAGTTTCTCCAACAGCCGCCAAGCTGAGCATGTCGACAACAGACAGAGGTTTAAAGGTCGCTACTATAAAGAACACAGACTATGGTGCACTATGTTGAACTTTGAAGTCTGCTCAAATTCCCGTTCTCTCTCAGTCTGCCGCTGCCTGAACTCAGGATGCAAACAAATCATCAGCTTATCATAAATTATATTAGCCTTTTTTTTTTGTTACTCATTTACTGAATGCAAGTTACAGAAAAATTGTAATAATAACAGGATATTTTACCACTTCATTATTCTCCTAAAATCTTAACAATTAGCTTGAACCAGGTCGGTGGTTTCTAAACCGGGGCTAGTTTGGGCCAATAGTCCACGATATTAGACTTTGAAATAGTGGAAATCAAGGTTAGTCCATATGCCAAAAAAGAAGAAAAAAAAAACAGTCCTAGAATGATGTTGGGTCATGATTTCTCAAACCTGAAGATGATGTGACCTGTTTATCTTCAAGATTATTTTTCTTATCAAATATGCATCACAATCCCCATCACATGACCGAACAATGACTTGAACAGATAGCGGTGTAAATGACAAAATATCGAGCTTCACTTACAAAAAAAAAACATCGAAGCAAGACCATATAAATCCATCTATCCATCCATTATCTGACACGCTTGTCCCGAGTGGGGTCGCGAGGGGTGCTGGTACCTACCTCCAGCAGTCAATGGGTGAGAGGCGGGGTCCACCGTGGACAGGTCGCCAGTCCATCGCAGGGCAACACAGAGACACACAGGACATACAACCATTCACAAACACACTCACACCTAAGGACAATTTAGAGAAGCCTATCATGTTTTTGGACAGTGGGAGGAAGCCGGAGTACCCGGAGAGAACCCACGCATGCTCAGGGAGAACATGCAAACTCAATGCAGGAAGACCCTGGGCCGGGAATCGAAACCCAGAACCCTCTTGCTGCAAGGCAAGCAGTGCTACCAACTGCGCAACTGAGCAGCCCCATATAAATCCAGTTATTAGTATATTTGGTATAATAATGTAAAATGTTATGATTAGGGCTGGGTAAAAAAATCGATTTAATCGATTTTGAACCGATTCCTTTACATTCACATTCAAATGCCGACCCAAGTAACACACCACTCAGCAAGCTTTCCCAACTGAAGTCTGATGTCTGGAACCATTTTGGATTTAAAACAGCTAAAGATAATGTGCTGGAAATGTGACATTAAGGTGACTTCCCGCTACATTGATAATGATTGGCACCTCGCATCTTGTGCTACAGGCCACGAGGATGACTTCAAATCAGACAGCTGGAAATATAGCCAATAGTTTGACTGAATACATTAACAAATGGGGGCTGACCAGCAAACACCCTGTAGTTGTTACAGACAACGCTGCAAATATGGTTTCTGCAATGGAGATAATGCAGCTCATGCATGTCTGCCGAGGCTTCACTTCACTTTTCACAAACAAATTTGCACTTTTGAGACAGTTTTGTACACATCTTAAGTTTAAACTTTCTGATTTAAAAGTTTGCACTTGGTGTTTAATAAGACAGGAAAAAATAAACAGTTGAACCACTTTCATTATTGTAAAAGCAGATCGAATCGAAATGAATCGATTAAGGACTTTGGCCAAAATACCCAGCCCTAGTTATAATCTGTTTAAAGGAATAGTACACCCAAAACATGATTAGCCTTCATTTTCATAAACAGTAGTGTATAGGATTTCCTGAAAGCGCGCGCCGGCGCGTTCATGACGCTACGGAAGCCGGCAGACCAAACCAGATGAAAGTGCGCATTGAGCGTCTGCTCTGCCGATAATGCAAGCGTAGAAGAAGAAATGTGCTGTTTACCTGTGCAAAGAAAGAAACAACGAAAGAAAAATGTCTGAGGACTTCAGTGTTGAGGAAGAGCATGAGTTCTTTGCCGAGCTGAATGCGCACTTTCATCTGGCTTGGTCTGCCGCGGTTTCCGTAGCGTCATGAACGCGCCGGCGCGCGCTTTCAGGAAATCCTATACACTACTGTTTATGCTCTAAAAACATTCTAAATGACTTCATTTCGAGTAAATTCTGGATGCTACCCACTCAGGACACTTGGAATACTTTGGACGAGCAGTATGGAGAAATATTGACACGTTTTTTGTGGACTTTTATGGACCTTTCTGTCTCGGGCACCATAGACCTCCATTATTTGAATGTCAGCAGACAGCAAGAAGCCTCCCAGATCTCCAGATGAATTTAAGATATCAAAAAAGTACTCCAGAGTGTTGTTCAGCATGGGGGTGAGTAGAAAATGAAGGCTAATCATGTTTTGGGTGTACTATTCCTTTAAAGCCTTTCATGTGTTTATTTCCTGAGAGATAAAGTCAGCCATTGGCATCATCTGTAGCTCTGCTCTTTCAGTTTCTATCCATAACCAGAGCTCTCCTATTGTGGGACAATAAAATTATTTTCTATTCTATTTTATTCTATTCTATTCTAACTCTCTTTTACAGGTCAGATCCAGAACACGGAGCAAAGGTTTGTCTCTTGACCAAGAAAAAACAGAGCAGTTTCCACTTTACTACAGACAAGGCTTCAGTTCTCTAATGAGAAATTCACCATTTTATTTGGTGCATCATATTACAAAGAGGCTGACTGGGAATCCAGGAAGCATAAACAGCAACCAGGATACGGTTCAATGAGAGGGCTGTCAGTTAACTCTTACACGCCTTTAGACTGCGAGTTGAAATGCCACACAGCAAGGCCCCAGCAGGCCTCTTTAATGTTTATACCCTTCTTTCTAAGAGGTGACAGCTGTATGTGTCGCTGCTCCTAATCGTAATGACATAATTCCACAGCCCCAACAGAAAACTATGGATTAAAATGACAGCGGTGGACTTGTACTCTCTCTTATGCAGCGCCCTGGTGTATATTCATCTCTGCCTATTACACTGCTCCCGTTTTATGATGTTAATGAGAGTATGAAGCCACTGGGCTCCCATTTGCCTCTCCTTGCTAATTAAATTTAAGAAACCTGTTAGCAACTGCTAAAATCGCTTTGTGGAGCCTCTTCCACTGCCTGTAGTCAGAGGAAACATCCCCAAGCATGTTAGGATGACTGATGACAGTGAAGTAAGCTGCTGTCACATCCGACACGTTTGGTTTTAGTTATAAAAAAAACCAAGATAATTTAACTGAATTACTAAGTTTAAAGCTAAAAACAGGTGGAAATTCTGAATGTTTTCCATGTTATGATAGATTGCAGAAAAGACTCATGTATTATGCTTTATTCTTTGCCCTTTCTGCACAGTGGAGTTACAACTCCAGTTCACCAAGTGAAGAGAAGCACCAGAATGATTGAAAGAGCAGATGAGAAGTTCTTTATCCTCTCATGCTGGTTTTGAAGTGTTTTTTTCTTTGAAACTCAGAATGGACAGCTCAAGCAGACTGATGCAAGCCCTTGGCAATTCTTTGACTTTACAGATAGCGCTAGTGAGCAAATAAGACAGGTAATCAGTCAGAAAAACTATCCGTGTCTGCAGTTCAATGTTTTTAGTCGGGTAGCAGAACTTTTCAGCAAAAAAGTTCTATCAGATGCTTGATTAATAAAGGCAAACATCTCCTTAACAGACAAAGCAGATTTCCATGCAAAACCTTTAGCCATTAGCTTAATATCCAATTAGCCACACATCTAATTGCACCAGGACTTTACTTCAGTCTTGATGAGAAGCTTCAAATTGGTCTTAAAGACATTATACTTCTCGATAGAAAACGAAGCTTTGTTTTCCTATTGAAGCCAAAGTAATGTATGCAGGAAATCAGTTGCTAAAGTTAGGTTCTGTTTAGACCTTAGAAAAGACAACAACAACAAAAAAACTAAAATGCAGGATGTTTGTTATTTGTTATTTGACATCTGCGACTCTTATCTCCTGAGGAACTACACTCTGCCCTCATGGTTGCATTGGATTTAAATATCGACAGGTTATTTCGATGATTATCAGTTTAAAAACCACTGCAAATGATGAGGATTGTATTTGTGTATAGATTACAGCTTTTGGGGGCTGCATTACAGTTAAAAAAAATAAGCATCACTGTAATATCAAGATGAGCCATAGTTTATTCACATATGAACTATTGGATTAGAGCCAGAGGTAATTTAAAGGTATTTTTGGAGTGCCATGCATTTACAATCTGCAGAGAAATCATGTATTTATCCAATCAGATGGACTCATTTTCCACCCATATCCAATCTTGTTCACTGTGTCTGAGAGAGAGAAACACTCTTGATGCAGAAGGAAGAGATAAGAGAAAATGAGCCTTTTGTTTATTGCACAACCTCTATTGCAGTGTTTAGCAATGATATTGCATAATGTATGTTTTCCAACTCTAGCAGAGCACAGATAAGGTTAAAAGGCATTACGTTAAGGAGATGTTATCTACTGTTTGACACAAACGAATAAACATATTTTCAGTATAATTTGAAAATTAAGAGCATATTAAAGAATATGTTGGTCCAACTGCAATTATCTCATCACTGTTCCATTTATTTTTTATTTTAACTGAACCTGATGCTTCACCAAAGTTCATTTATTTATAACCTTCAGCAACATATATGCCACTTCTAACTTAAAACATGTCAGTTGTTGCACAGTGAAATAAAACTCCATTAAGAATAAAATTTTAGCTTTGATGCGATTCACTTCTACAAAAGCAAAACAATAATATAACACAATGGGACAGTGAGAATTTGACTTCAAGAGCATTTAAAGAGACATTTGCAATTGAAGAAATAAATAAAAAGCTTTCTTGCTCGGGCATCAGCCAAAAAACTGTCATCACACGTTCTACTTTTTCAAGTGTGAGTCAACATCTCATTTTGGAAACACAAAGCATATTGCATTTATATAACCAATGTCCAATACTTCTGCTAACTTTATAGAATAATAACTTTATTACGATACAATTTAACTCTTTGAACATTAGGGCATGTATCAAGAGGGCTTTGTTATGAAAAATAGTTTTAGTTTCCTTACATGCAGCTGGCAGTTTTATGATTGAAACATCCCTCATTAAAATCAAAAAGTTTTTCAAAGTTTTACTGTATTTCCCCCAAAATGTTAATTACTGATCTGCATTTTCCCAAAAATTTGAAGTAAACTGACAGGCAGCCACAGTAAAGTCTGCTTTAACTTTTACTTCTTCATAGTAAAATCCAAAAAAGAGCAACTTCTAATAAAATGTTAGTGGTTACATTTACATTTGTATTGTTATATTTACATTTTGACAGAAGGTTGATGAATGAAAAGTTGGAATCCAGCAGTAACCCACCTGTGATGAGCAGCGATGGGAGTCGAACTGGGTTGGTTCTTAAGATCCATGGTTAAACTTTCTTCAGTCAAACTACTGAGCTCTCCTGTCACCCAGTGAGGAAGACCTCTGTTGCTCTGCTCCATACGTCGACTGCTCACAGGTTCGTCAAAGTAGATGGACTACAGGAACAGATTAAACAGCATAATCAGATTAATAGGAAAAGTTATGTGTTTAATCTAATGGTTACAGACTCTTAAATCTTTAAAAAAAAAATACATGAATTAAGTGCTGCATTTGTTTCATACCATGTAAGCAGGGAGTGTCTTGAGCTTCCCAGGTTCTGGCTTGGTGGTAAAAGGGGCCTCCAGGTTGCCTCGTTTGAGCATACAAAGCATCAACCGGGCATACATGTTGCGGTTCTTTCGATCCATCAGAACTGAACCACATATCGTAGGGTCACACAGCTTCTTTATCCAAATGGCACAACACTGGCGTTCTGGCATGAGTCGAGAATAGAGGAAATCAACATTTATAACTGAGATAGTATAATAGGACAAGAGTGCGTCTCAGTTCTCTGCGTTAGAATACATCTACTGTAGCATTAACGTCCTGATACCTTCTATAACATATACATACTACAACCCTTTAGTCTGGGTGTAGGTCATGTTGTGCCTATTTTAAGGTAAAAAAAAGTAATCTTAGCTGGATAGAAATAACATGCATCTCATTGATCAGAGGTATAATCACCAAGCTTTTTTAGGGACTTCCTAAGGTAATGATACACCTTGGATATTTTTTTTCTTCTTTTTTTTTTTTACGTTTCATTAAGTTAAAAGAAACAATAATCATATTTGAAATGAATGGTGTCTTTGAAGAGTCATGTTCCAGTCTCATTACAAATTCTCAATTGAAATCTGGTCTGGATTTGGACCAGATGAGGAGGCTGAAACCTGCAGCTCCAGAGCCAAACATGGCTCTTTGGCACTTTCACCATCGCTCTAATGAAAACAGCAGTAATCAAAAGCTCTTCTGCTTGCTTTCGCTCAAAATCTGTACAGCAAATCTACAACAGCATCGCACAAAGCTTTAAAAAGTATTTTAGTCCTTCTTTATATATATATATATATATATATA